>NC_036657.1:7257705-7401748 GCF_002806865.2 Cucurbita pepo subsp. pepo
TTCCATTTGATCTCTCTCTTTAACCACTCCAATCTCCATTCCCACATCGCTATTTTTGCTATCACTCAAAGAAAACACTAATGGTGATTCAGCTGACACTATTTCCACCTTCATTGGCTTTCCCCACCCAAAATCTACATTGTAAACTCCAAATCTAGGTGACCCAGAAAGAGAAATGGCGTGTGATTTGGAATAATCATTGGTCGATTCACTCATAATTGCACCCAAATTTTCTTCTCCCTTGAAAGCTCCTTCTTCTAAATTCTTAATAGCTTTCGAGATCTGTTCACAAGCCAAAGCTATTCCATTTTCACCCAAAAGCTCAATTCTTTCAATGGAAAGAAAGCTACCAACCAAGCAATTTCCAAAGTAATTCAAAGGCACTGGTGGCTTTAAACGAGATCTAGCATCAGCACCAAATACGAACAACAAATTTCCATCTCTTAAACCATCCAACTTGGCTGTACATACACACAGATAAGCCGTTGCCACTACAAATGAAGACATTTGCACATCATTCTTCTTCAAAATCCATTGCTTTAGCTTCTGCAGGTTTTGGTGTGTGAACTCAAAAGTGCTTCGGATTAAACGAGGATTAGTTTTGGGTAGTTTAAGGTTTAAGCTCCTGTTGTCGGGTCCGTCTTGGTTCAGCCATGCGCTTGCATAGATTTTGGCAAGACCTTTTGGATCATCAATAACCGATCTGTCATAGACTGGCATCAGCTCGGTGATTGGAACAGATGATTCGTCCATGCTAATTTGAGCCCATAACTTGATAAATGAAGTTGAGGTTTTTCCATCTACAACTGCATGGTGATTGGTTATTCCAATGGAAAACCCTTTGTTTTGAAATATAGTGACCTGTATTAAGAATTTAAATCATTAATTGAATATACTTTTTTTTATCTTTAATGGAGCCAAATTTCAACTAGTTTCTTAGTATTAGGTTTTACTTTCCGACTTCCTCTTAATGTTTCGTTCCTCTCTCTAATCGATGTGAAACCCTCCAATCCACCCCCATTTGGAGCCCAACGTCCTCACTAGCACATCGCTTGGTTTCACTTTTGGACTTCCTCTCAATGTTTCGTTCTCCTCCTAACTGATGTGGGATCTCACAATCCATCCCCTCTGAGGCCTAGCGTCCTCGCCGACACTCGTTCTCCATCTCTAATTAATGTGGGACCCTCTAATCCACCCCTTAAGGGTCCAGCATCCTCGCTGATACTCGCTCCCCTCTCTAATTGATGTGTAACCTCTCAATCCACCCCCATTTGGGGCTCAACATCCTCACTAGCATATCGTCTGGTGTCCACCCCCTTCGGGACTTAGTCTCCTTGTTGTCATCCCTTGTGTATGACTCTATACCTCTCTGACCAAAATGGGATCTCACATTTGAACTTCTAAAAATGGCTAATTAATTCCTCAATTTTTTAAAATTAATTGATTTAAAACGAACATCAAATAAATAATAATAATCAATTGAAAGAGTTATTAAAGATTAAACTCATACTTCAATAATTAAAAAAGAAAAACCAATCATTGTTAGCTACTTAAGTTTTGGAGCTAAGTACCTGAACGGCAATCACTGCAGCACGATCATGAGAAACAGGCAATTGGGGGACAAGAGGATGGAATTCAGAAACTTCACGGAACCCATTGCCGGAAAGTTGGTAAAAGTCAGCTCCCGACTCAGCCACCGTCATAGAAACACCGTCCCCATCGACAAACTCGATGGTCGGAACCTCCGAATGTGGAAGCCAGACGATGTTGCCAGCCAGAGGAAGATAATGGCGAAGAGTAAGAGAAAGAGAGGTTTTGAGCTTCGGAACAATTTCGTCAACAAAAGATATATCATTAGACGGTAACTCGTAGAAGAAAAGGCGTTGAATTGGATGGAACCTCAGCCATAACATGTCGAAGAAGGTGAGAGGAAGAGACGAGGGCACAGCCGCCGCACGTGACGGCTCCGGCGGCGGAGGAGCCACTTTACAGATCTCAATTGTCTTAACAGATGGAAGGTGATCCATTGGAAAGTGGGTTTGTAGAGATATGATATTAGTGATGAGGAGGAGGATGACAAGAGTTTGCCGATTTATAAGAGAGAGAGAGAGAAATGGCGTGTAAATGAAGGCTTATTTGTATTGACCGACAAGGAAGAATGTAAATGAACTGCAAAAGTGTCGGTTTCATATTATAAAGCTCACATGAGTTTTCTCTTCCTCCTCTTTAGACTATAATATGAACCAATAATAGAAACACATAAATGTATGAGTGATATGAACCAATAATAGAAACACATAAATGTATGAGTGGGTACCTGTGGGATGTGAAAACAAATTGATACGAGTGAATTAGAAATAACCATATGCAATATCTTAACCATTATGCTTTTCAATTCTCTATGTTGCCATGAATAGAGCATACATCTAATGAGTATTTATAATTAGAGAAAATTGTAACAAATTTTCTAAATAAATCACTTACCTTTCTTGACGATTTGGCAACTACTAATCAGTATCCTCAAATTGATTTGTAAGCTTGACTTTGTTTGAGATTCTTCACTCCCAATAACTTTGGTGCCTTAGTCAACTTAACTCTGGTTAGAACTTTGGTGAGAATATTGACATGTTGCTCTCTGGTGCATATCAACTCCACAACGATCTATTTCTTCTCCACACACATACAGTTGAAGTGGAAGCGAGTGTCAATGTGTTTACTGTGTCCGTGAAATATCATATTTTTCATCGATGCAATCATAGATTTGTTATTGATGTAGAGAGTTACTAATATTGGTTCACTTCTGGTCATTTTGCTCAACAAATTTCTTAGTCATAATGCTTGGCATGATGCTGCAGTTGCTTCCATGAACTCGACCTCGTTGAAAGAAAGTGTCACAGTTCGCTGCTTTTGAGAATGCCAAGAAATCATATTTTCGTTTAGATAAAACGCTGTTCTTGCGGTGCTTTTTCTATCGTCAATGTCTCTAGCTAAATCACTATCAGTGAAACCGACTAGTTCTTTAGGGCCTCGGCCTCTTTGATACTTCAGTTTGTAGCATGTCGTTTGCTTCACATAGCGAATAATGTGCTTAATCGCTCGATGATGCATCATAGTAGGCTTTTTCATGTACCTACTCACTATTCCAACAACATAGGAAGGTTTGGACGAGTATCAGTTAAGTACCTCAAACTTTCGATGACGCGTCTATACTTGTGGAATTCACCAAGCTTCCTTCAACAACTTTTTCGAGTTGTAATTTTGCTTCCATGCGATACTTGGTTGGATTGCACTTTGCCTCATCGACTCTGGCTTCAGGTTGTTCTGTTTTGACTCCTCAAGTCTTTCTTAGTCTAGGAGCACTATGGTCTAAATCATCTGACCATCACTCACAATTCTAAGGTATTCAGTCTACTAGAGACGTTCTGACCCAAGTCATCGTCTAGCCAACTTAACTCTATGTCCTAACTCTGTGTAGATAAACACATTCTATAGGGAGAACACATAATCTAACACGTGGAGCTATAACATATTATATCATGCAAACATACAAGAAAACAAGTTCAACGGGGAGATACCATCCCTTAATCACTCAAAGCACAGAACCCAATAGTCTATCCTCCTTTCTAACAAAGCGGAAATCATATAAGATAACATTGATCACAAATCTCTTCATAGGGTCATTTTAGTAATTTCTTACATTATGTATAACATACTCATCCACATTACCCAACTCGTATTTTAGTCATGCATATTCTCTTTCTAACTTTGCATTATACATAAAACAACATGCTTCTAGGAAATCTTAACTTAGGGCATACTAGTGATTTTAAACGTCATTCTTAAGTCCTTAACATGCATTTTCTAACCACCTTAGGTAAGGAATGCTCGCATGTTAGCACGTTCTAGTGATACTTACAAGTATTACTTGCCTAGTCCGTGTGTTACTTACCTAGATGACGCGTGTCTTCCCGAGCTAGTTTTTCTATATGTTAGGAGCTTTAGAATTACTGAAATTTCTCTGGTATGTCCTAATTCAAGTCATAAAAAGGTGAGTATCAAAATCAAGACGAAAATCAATCGAATGGGGGCCAAATAGGTAGAGAAATCACATGTCATAACCTCACTAAGAAGACAAGTAGGTTGCGACCCTCACATGTAAACCAACAAGGTGGCAACCCTCAAGTGACATGCATCCGATCACTAGGGTTTGAGACAGATAAGTGTCATGATGCGACTGAGGAGGACGGTGCATCATTCAACACACCAAGAAGAGTGTGCATCAAAGCAAAGCTGAGATATAAGCAACGTTGGAGAGAACGAGGCGACCCGAGTGTCGAAGACAAACTTGAAAAGGGCCGAGTAAGGGCCCTTAGTCATAACTTCAAAATTTAGAGTTTCGATATGAGTTGCGGCATGTGGCTCTGGAGTTAAATTCATTTATATGAAAGATGAAAGCTCACTAAGTTTGGTGTCAATCGAATATGTTACAAATGCTCCATAGAGCTGTATGACCGCTCGTGAAAATGATGTCTACTCCAGAAAAATTAGAAACGTCTTAAAATGTACTTCAAATTTCAGATTTCGATGAGTTTTCTAATAACTTTAGATTTTCATAACTTTTCCTACAAAATTTGTTTCAACTTGATTTCTTCATGAAAGTTATAGAGTTTTAATTTGCCTACACGAATGTATTTTTCTTATAGTTTTTAATTAACTACAGACAAATATATTCAAATCTAAAGTTGGTCAAAATTAATGTTCTTACCGTTCTTGAAGGCTTTTCAGAATTATTTCTTCACAAAAAAATGTGAAAACTCACCTAGGACAACATACTAAAATTAAAGAGGCTAATTCCATCAAATACTTATGGATCTCTAGAGGGAAACCTAAGATCTAAAACTCAAAAACTAACCTTTTGTTCTTCCTCGCTTCTTGAAGGAATCGAACGAATCAAGCCCTCATAATGAATCTCCTCATGTTGATGAGAGTTTCTTACAAAGAACTCTCAGTCAAATTCAACCTTCAACGGATTGTTTCGATTTTTCCTATGTCGTCTTCTTCCTCTCAAACCTGAACCTTTTGTTTTATTTGCAAGTGATCTCTCCAATCCCTCATCAATTAATTTTAACCAATAATTTTTTATTTTTTCTCCTATATTTTTTTTAGGTTTTCAAAATTATTCGAAACATTTTTATTTTCTACATCATCGTGAAATTGAGTATCTAAGACCATCAATAAAAATTCAATTTTAAAAAAAATCAAATATTTAATTTCTCCTCGAGACTCAAGTATGAAGTATCATAGTTTATGGTGGGACCTTCTTTCTGACTAAAGGGTTCGTGTTCGTTCGTTATGAACAAGACTTATGACGCGTAAATCAAGCTCTCCTCGTATTGGCCGACATGGAAGTATGGAAATAAATTGTAGAAAGGTTGGTTTGAGCTTATGATTGTTGGGTGCACAAATTTGTTTTCTCTTTGACTTTCTTTACTATTTTAATAAGGAAGGTTATTGTCTAAGTGGGTACCATATCCTTGCTATGTTCTTTATTGACCATAAAAAAACAAAAAAAAGTATTTTATTTGCAATACAATTAATTTTTTATTTTGTATGTTGATTAGTTTGTCAATTTTAAAATTGGTTTAAAACACTTATTAGCCTTAAATATTGCTAAAAAGTGAGAATCATAATTGTAATTAGATGGTCTCCTTTGGAGAATCCCACCCATGTCACAATTGCATTTGGTTAGAGTTTGTAACGCAATTGGGTGGCATTTNCCTGTAGGTGAGGTATACTCAAGTCTCTAGTCCAGTTCTTGAGAAANTGGTTAGAGTTTGTAACGCAATTGGGTGGCATTTAGTCTCACTCTCAAATAAGTCAACCAATTGAAATTTTGATCCTCACTTGCATAGGTGAGGTATACTCAAGTCTCTAGTCCAGTTCTTGAGAAAATGTTTTAGAAAATGGGACAAAGAAAGTTCTAGAAAACGTTTGGAAAATCGATTGTGCCCTGGCTACTAGACCAGCTTTGTGTCCATTANAAATGTTTTAGAAAATGGGACAAAGAAAGTTCTAGAAAACGTTTGGAAAATCGATTGTGCCCTGGCTACTAGACCAGCTTTGTGTCCATTAGTTCTAGTTTTAGTGCCAGCAACCATCTCATTAAAAAATCTAGCTACGTTTAAGTCACCTTCTACATCAGTGCCAGAGAGAGCTCCGACTTCTTACAAAGTGATATCGCACAAGGAAAAAATTTCATGCTAATTTAGAATATCAGAAGATTCAAGATAATAATGCTCAAATTAAAACTCTGAGCGGCCATGAAAACCAAATTTGAGACCAATGGAAACAGAAATAATCAAAGATAGCACTAAGTGTAGCTCCTTACATCATGGAAAAGATAAGGGAAAGAGATTATTATTTAATTTGAATGGCTGCCAGACCAAAACAAGGTGCAAAAAAGCGAAAGCCCTCATTTTCACTTCTTCTGAGATACACGGCTTACATACGCCGCTCAACATTCTTGGAAAACAATTGAATCGAGGGTCCGGAGGCAAATTAGCCATTGAATCTTGTAAACTAATCGAGACCGCAATTGGAAAAAGAGAGACGAACGGGGAGGAATAACCAATCGATGAAGGAAAGAGAACCTTGAGGCATTTGAGTATGCCAACTGTAGAAATGATTTTGGCGAGTGACCATTGTAACGATCCTACTTTTCTATTGAAAATAAGGTCGCCACTATCATGTAGAATATTCATTTTAGAAATCAAGTAAACAGTGTCATAGACTTAAACTTGCGTAATAAAAGCTTTGAAACAAAACAATGGAAAATAAATAATGTGAAATTTAATAAAACAAAGAAGAGAATAAAATAATGCAACTACTCTTAACACTGGTCCCATGGCCTTCGTCGCGACAACGTCATCCGTATAGGAGTGTATTATCTTTACCTATAGCACGTGACTTGAATATTTTAAGAACTACTCAATAACCCCACTGTTGGGTCAGTAAATACAAACACACGCAACATGGTGGGACTTATTGTAACGATCCTAGACTTTTACTAACCTAAAGTCACTACCCTCACCATAACATACTCTCTTATACGAAAATAAACATTTAAAGTTTTTTCATAAAACACTGTCATGGACTTACATGTTTAACAATATCTTTAAAACAACATAACAAAATACTAAATCAAACAAACAAATATTAAAAGTTAAAACACTCTATACTACTATACTAACCTAAAGTTTAAGAAATGAAATACTACTATACTAACCTAAAGTTTAAGAAATGAAATACCACTATCGTAGTTGTTGCCTCCAGTCCGAACAAAATTGGATGTGTAGTACTTCCCCACACACAACCATCACGTGCGAGCGTGAGTCCTTAGGCGGTTCGCACCCCCCTGAACCCATCATAGTCGGGCTAGTTGTCCGCAGGTAGATGCCCGAAGGTCACTAAACCCTCGAATCTCATGCAAGGCATGATGATCATCATCATCATAGTGTGCGAGTCCGTACTTATCATCATAAATGGGAAAGTAACCTAATGTATATGAACACACAATATGCATGAGATCCCTATAATCTTCATCTTTAAATCATTCTTATGACACAACCCTATACATCATTCACACATTACCCTAGGTAACATGCACTAGCCTCTAAATCACACACAACCGTATGTGTTAGCCTTTAAATCATTCTTATGACACAATCCTATACATCATTCACATATTACCCTAGGTAACATGCATGCATTAGCCTTTATACATCATCGCATCATCATATAACAACATCACACCTTCATATAACATCATCACATCATCATATAACATCACCACATCATCATATAATATCAACATATCATCATACAACATCATTACATCATCATGTAACATAAACCATAAACCATAAATGACACATGCAAGGGCTACTATGTACATGTCGTCATACATAATAAGGTCACTTACTTGGTCGGCCTAGGCTGAGGCTACTACAACTCTTTGATGCTAGCTTAACGTTGCTCTCTGAAATTTAATTTCTTTTAAGGCAAATGTTTCGACCCTTTGCGTTATTACTTGAACGTGATTCTTCGAATATCAACCACATATTGTTCAACATTCCACTAACAACTTTAAATTTTGTATATAATGGATGAAATTAAAATGGAAATTAAATAATGCATTAATTAGGAGTATAAACCTCAACAACATGAGAGTACATAAAATAGGCCTTAAAATGCATTTATTCTAACAAAGACGCGAATTGATAACACATTTGGATCAACTTCAATGATTTCAAAGAGCATCAAAACCTTCATTAAAGAGAGCAGCAAAAGTTTCCATTTGATCTCTCTCTTTAACCACTCCAATCTCCATTCCCACATCGCTATTTTTGCTATCACTCAAAGAAAACACTAATGGTGATTCAGCTGACACTATTTCCACCTTCATTGGCTTTCCCCACCCAAAATCTACATTGTAAACTCCAAATCTATGTGACCCAGCAAGGGAAATGGCTTGTGCTTTAGAATAATCATTGGTCAATTCGGTCATAATAGTCCCATACTTTTCTCCCCCCTCTAAACCTCCTCCTTCTAAATTTTTAATAGCTTTTAAGATCTGTTCACAAGCCAAAGCTATTCCATTTTCACTCAAAAGCTCACCTCTTTCAAAGGGAATAATACCACCAATCAAACAATTTCCAAAGTAATTCAAAGGCACTGGCGGCTTTAAACGAGACGTAGCATCAGCAGCAAATCCAAACCACAATTTTCCATCGCTTAAACCCTCCAACTTGGCTGTACATACACAAAGATAAGCCATTGCCACTACAAATGAAGACATTTGCTCATCATTCTTCTTCAAAACCCATTGCTTTAGCTTCTGCAGGTTCTGGTGTGTGAACTCAAAAGTGCTTCGGATTAAACAAGGATTAGTTTTGGGTAGTTTAAGGTTTAAGCTCCTGTTGTCGGGTCCGTCTTGGTTCAGCCATGCGCTTGCATAGATTTTGGCAAAACCTTTTGGATCATCAATAACCGACCTGTCATAGAATGGCTTTAGCTTGGCGGTTGGAACGGTTGATTCGTCCATGCATATTTGAGCCCATGATTTGATAAATGAAGTTGAGATTCTTCCATCTATAACTGCATGGTGATTGGTTATTCCAATGGAAAACCCTTTGTTTTGAAATGTGGTGACCTGTATTAAGNAATTCGGTCATAATAGTCCCATACTTTTCTCCCCCCTCTAAACCTCCTCCTTCTAAATTTTTAATAGCTTTTAAGATCTGTTCACAAGCCAAAGCTATTCCATTTTCACTCAAAAGCTCACCTCTTTCAAAGGGAATAATACCACCAATCAAACAATTTCCAAAGTAATTCAAAGGCACTGGCGGCTTTAAACGAGACGTAGCATCAGCAGCAAATCCAAACCACAATTTTCCATCGCTTAAACCCTCCAACTTGGCTGTACATACACAAAGATAAGCCATTGCCACTACAAATGAAGACATTTGCTCATCATTCTTCTTCAAAACCCATTGCTTTAGCTTCTGCAGGTTCTGGTGTGTGAACTCAAAAGTGCTTCGGATTAAACAAGGATTAGTTTTGGGTAGTTTAAGGTTTAAGCTCCTGTTGTCGGGTCCGTCTTGGTTCAGCCATGCGCTTGCATAGATTTTGGCAAAACCTTTTGGATCATCAATAACCGACCTGTCATAGAATGGCTTTAGCTTGGCGGTTGGAACGGTTGATTCGTCCATGCATATTTGAGCCCATGATTTGATAAATGAAGTTGAGATTCTTCCATCTATAACTGCATGGTGATTGGTTATTCCAATGGAAAACCCTTTGTTTTGAAATGTGGTGACCTGTATTAAGAATTTGAATGATTATTAAATATACATTTTTATCTTCAATGGAGTAATTTTTAATTTAGTCCTTATCGAATACGCTAAAATTTTCAGGTAATTTCTTAAAATAGAAACAAAGAAGAAATTTTAAACTTCCATAAAGTTTCTGATTTTAAGCATATCAAGTATGGTAAATTAATCAATAGTGGAATAAAGTTAAAATATAAAGAAGTAAACAAAAAACTTTTAAATAATTGAGATTAATAAAAAAAGTATATTAAATTACCGGTTAAACTTTTCAATTTTGTGTTTAATATATATTTAATGTAACACCCTCCACTCGAGGTTTTTAAAATGCGTCTGCTACGGAGAGGTTTCCACATTCTTATAAAAAATGTTTAAAACGCGTCTAGCATCCTCTCTAGCACTCGTTTTCTTCTCCAATCTATGTGGGACCCTCCAATCCACACCTCTTTGTGGTGGCCCAAGCCAACCGCTAATAGATATTGTCCTCTTTAGGCTTTCCCTCTCAACCTTCCCCCTTAACATTTTTAAAACGTGTCTGCTAAGGAGAGGTTTCCACACTCTTGTAAAGAATGCTTCGTTCCCCTCTTCAACAGATGTGGGATCTCACAATTCACCCCCTTCGGGACCTAGCGTCCTCTCTAGCACTCATTCCCTTCTCCAATCAATGTGAGACCCCTAAATCCACCTCCTTTGTAACGGTTCAAGCTCACCACTAACAAATATTGTCCTCTTTGGACTTTCCTGACGTGTTTCCCCTCAATGTTTTAAAATGGGTCTCCTAGGGAGAAGTTTCCACACAACGTTTCATTCTCTCTCCAATCGACGTGGGATTGTTGAGGATTGTGAGAGGGAGTCCCACATTGGCTAATTTAGAGAATGATCGTGGGTTTACAAGTAAGAAATACATTTATATTGAAATGAGGTCTTGTCTGAAAACTAAAAGTAAAGTCATGAGAGCTTATATTCAAATGGAACAATATCGTGCTATTGTGTAGATTCGTGATTCCTAAGTTTAATAACTAAAAACGAAAACCAATCATGTTAGCTACTAAGTTTTGGAGCTAAGAACCTGGATAGCAATTGTTTCAGCACGATCATCAGAAACAGGCAATTGGGGGACAAGAGGATGAAATTCAGAAACTTCACGGAACCCATTGTCGGAAAGTTCGTAAAAATCAGCTCCGGACTCAGCCACCGTCAGAGTAACACCGTCCCCGTCGACAAACTCGATGGTCGGAACCTCCGACTGCGGAAGCCAGACGAGGTTGCCAGCCAGAGGAAGATAATGGCGAAGAGTAAGAGAAAGAGAGGTTTTGAGCTTCGGAACAATTTCGTCAATAAAAGATATATCACTAGACGGTAACTCGTAGAAGAAAAGGCGTTGGATTGGATGGAACCTCAGCCAAAACAGGTCGAAGTAGGTGAGAGGAAGAGACAACGGCAAAGCCGCCGCACGTGACGGCTCCGGCGGCGGAGGAGCCACTTTACAGATCTCAATTATCTTAACAGATGGAAGGTGATCCATTGGAAAGTAGGTTTTTGGAGATATGATATTAGTGATGTGGAAAATTAAAAAGTTGGGTTCTTTACTTATAATTCATGATGAATTGGGTTAGTCTTTGTTCTTCATGGTTCTTATTCCTTCCTTGAATTTTGAGGAGGTATGTCCCATTTGTAAGAGAGACAAAAATGGCTTCTAAATTAAGAACTCTCCTTCTATTGACCCTCAAACCAAGTATGTATGACTGGAAAATCTAGTATTTTGAACTTTTTCAATTTCTTTTAAAGAAAAATCCAATCAAAAAAAAAAAAAAAAAAAAAAAAAAAAAAAAAAAAAAAAAAAAAAAAAAAAAAAAAAAAAAANTAAATATTTAATGTCTCTTGGTAAATTATTTATTGGGAAGGTTATATTGTACCGGATGATTATATGTCTCAATCTTAATTCTTAGTGAGTTATGAAGCACTCTTGCTTATGAGGGCTTGTCTCAGAGTTGCATGAGTAGGAATGATTTTTGTAGTCGATTTAATATGTCTATTATTTTGGAGACTTGACAAAATCGAGAGTTGAGAATGTAATTTTATAAGCTGGAATTTAATCTTTCCAATATATGGAAAGTAGATGAGTAATTCTCTCACATTGATGGAAGGTGATCTCAATTCTGTTTTGATGGAAGGTGATCTCAATTATCTTAAATTCCAGTCCCATTTTGCACCTTCTTTAAATATGACATCCCAAATAAGCATTAGATTCACCACTAACTCCAAGTAGGACGCATTTGAGACTTCGATCATCAAGTTTGGTTATCTTCTATTCGGGAATATGGACATGTGCAATTAAACCTAATACTCTGAAGTATTCCACATTTGGTTTTATGTCTGACCACTTCTCCTCAGGAACCATGTCCTTGATTACCTTTGTCTAACTACGATTCAGAACATGAGTTGTCCATCTAGCTGCTTCTGCCCACAACTTCTTCGACATCTCTTTCTCAGATAAAAGACACCGTATCATGTTCATGATGGTCCGGTTCCTTCTTTCTGCAACTCCGTTTTGCTGGGAGTGTAAGCAGTTGTTAGTTGTCGCTTGATCCCGTTATCTTTGCAGAACTTGTTGAATTTATTTGACGTAAATTCTCCTCCCCGATCAATTCTGAGTCCATGTATGGCTGTTTTTGCTTCATTTTCAACAAGATTTTTGAAGTTTTTGAATGTTTCAAAAGCTTCTAATTTATCTGTAAGAAAATAAATTCATGTCTTGCGGGAAAAATCATCTACAAGTACCAACAAATACCTTTTACCACTGTGAGAGGTTGATGGGTCCACAAAGATCTTCATGAATCAATTTCAGTTTGATTGATGCTCTTCATTTGCTTTTCTTTGGGAATTTTTGCCGCAAACTTTGATAGCTTCCTTTAATTTGGGTAATCTTTCCGTCATTTGTTTTTGCTGCATGATTTGAATAGGTTTACTATTCAAATGTCCATACCTCTTGTGCCACAGAGCCTCCAAGTCTTCATCTTCTATTTTCAAACATTTGTCAACCAATGGCTTCATCTTTACATGAACTGAGAACATGCGATTTGTCATCATCTGTATGTTCATTATCAGGCCCTTTGTTGATGATAGACTCTACGGGTTCCTTCTTTGATTAAGATCACCAAGTGCTTCTCCTGTAGCTGCCCTATGCTTAGCAAATTGTTGGTGAGATTGGGGACATAGTAGACATTTGTCACGGTTTGTGTGATACCTTCAACTTCGAATCTGACACTGCCTCTTTCTTCAACTGCCAATTTTGAGTTATTTCCCAACCTGACACTGTGTTTTGAAACTTTCGTCAAGCTCAAGAACCATGTTTTTTCCTCTGTCATATGATTTGAGCACCCGAAATCGAGAAACCAAATGCCTTCTCTTTCAACTTTACTTTTCTTTGTGTATGTCATCAATAGCAGTTCTTCCTCCTCGTCAAATTCAGCATAATTGGTAGCTTCTTTTTCTAAGCCCGGACATTCAAATTGGTAATGTCCTTGCTTTCCACATCGAAAACAGTTGATGGCCGACCGATTCACAAAAGATCTACCTCTTCCCCGTCCTCTAGAGTAACCTCTTCCACTCTGAAATGTCCCTTTGCCTCTTCCTTGTCCATACCTTGGTACATTCTCCACCTGCAGAACCTTCTCTTCACTCCTCTTATTAATCACCTTTTGTTCATGTACAAGCAAAAATACTTGTAGTTCATCGACTGTTAATTGGTCAATGTCCTTCGATTCTTCAATTGAGCATACTACGAAGTTGAATTTATTGGTGAGACTTCGAAGTATTTTGTCAACAATTTTGACATCCGACATATCTTCTCCGCAATTCCTCATGTCATTAGTAGTAGACATAACTCTTGTAAAATACTCAGAAACACCTTTTCCTGTTTTCATCTCTAAAGTTTCGAATGTTCTACGAAGTCGTTGTAGCTGGGCTCGCTTCACTCTAGCATTTCCTTGATACTTGAGTTTCATTGAATCCCACAATTGATTGGAAGCATCCTTTGAATCCCACAATTGATTGGAAGCATCCTTTGAATCCCACAATTGATCCTTTGAATCCCACAATTGATTGGAAGTATAGTTTTCAGGATACTCTTATCAATGGATTGAAAGAGATAATTCTTTATCTTGTGATCTTTGAGCCTTGCTTCATCGATTTCCTTTGCTGGGCCGCGCTTAGTGCTTCGTTTCCTTTTGGGTCCTNGAGATCTTTGAGCCTTGCTTCATCGATTTCCTTTTGCTGGGCCGCGCTTAGTGCTTCGTTTCCTTTTGGGTCCTCAAAACCAGAATGAATAGCACTCCAATATTCTTTGGAACGCAAAAGATTTTCCATGACCAAACTCCAATGCTCGTAGTCTCCATCGAATTTAGGAACACATGATGCAGCAAAAGCTTCATAAATCACTTGCCATTTGTTCAGTGTTGCTTCCTGAATCACTTGTCATTTGTTTAGTGTTTTTCCTCTCAAACACTCAATTTGTGTAATTTGTGTANGATGCAGCAAAGCTTCGTAAATCACTTGCCATTTATTCAGTGTTGCTTCCTGAATCACTTGTCATTTGTTCAGTGTTTTTCCTCTCAAACACTCAATTTGTGTAATTTGTGTATTTCTTCCTTCTTCTTCCAGGTTCAATTAGGCTCTCATACCAAATAAAAATAAAGGGAATTGATTAATCTTCATGGAAGGATAACGGCTGCTTNAAAAAAACAAATAACTCCTAGCTATTTGAAAAAACAAACCAACCAAATCAAAACCAATCGAATCAAAAACTCCTTACCAATTATTTCTGTTGATTTCCACTCGGGCATGTGCATAGTCAATAGTCAGATTTAGTGGGTATGTAATAAGAACTTGCCTAGTTGGTTCATCCGAGAGTGCATCAACCATGTGTATAGAACTAAAAACAAAGCAGAGTCGAAGTAATAGTCACAAAAAGTAGGTTCTATCATGAATCATGATGCATGTAATTGCATTTTCGGACTAAGTTCATGACAATGTTTAAGATAAATAATCTTTAATAATTTTTCGTACACACTAATCATGACATGCATGCACCAACGATCTTATTCTAAAAAGAAAAACTAGATCCGTTTCAACCTAGATAACGCATTTGGATCAACTCTGATGATTTCAAAGAGCTTCAAAACCTTCATTAAACAGAGCAGCAAAAGCTTCCATTTGATCTCTCCCTTTAACCACTCCAATCTCCATTCCCACATCGCCATTTCTGCTGTCACTCAAAGTAAACATTAATGGTGATTCAGCTGACACTATTTCCACCTTCATTGGCTTTCCCCACCCAAAATCTGCACTATAAACTCCAAATCTAGGTGACCCAGCAAGGGTAAGAGCCATTTCTTTAGAATAATCATTGGTCACTTCACTCACAAGTGTCCCATAATTTTCTAACTCCTCTAAACCTCCTCCTCCTCCTAAATTTTTAATAGCTTTCGAGATCTCTTCACAAGCCAAAGCTATTCCCTTTTCACCCAAAAGCTTAATTCTTTCAATACAAACAATACAACTAATCCAACAATTTCCAAAGTAATTCAAACCCACTTGTGGCTTTAAACGAGATCGACCATCAGCAGAAAATGCGAACAATAATTTTCCATCTCTTAAACCTTCCAACTTGGCTGTACATACACAAAGATAAGCCGTTGCCACTACAAATGAAGACATTTTCTCATCATTCTTCTTCAAAACCCATTGCTTTAGCTTTTCCAAGTTTTGGTGTGTGAACTCAAAAGTTCTTCGGATTAAACTAGGTTTAGCTTTGGGTAATTTAAGTTTCAAGCTCCTGTTGTCGGGTCCGTCTAGTTTCAGCCATGCGTTTGTATAAATTTTTGCAAGACCTTTTGGATCATCAATAATCGATCTCTTATAGTCTGGCATCAGGTTGGTAATCGGAACAGATGATTCGTCCATGCAAATTTGAGCCCATGATTTGATAAATGAAGTTGAGGTTTTTCCATCTAGAATTGCATGATGACATGTTATGCCAATGGAATATCCTTTATTTGGAAATGTGGTGACCTGTTAAGAATATAAATGATTGATTAAATGTTTCGTACTAAATATTAAATAACGAATTTACTTAATACATGTACTATATTCATGGGTATATATGAATAATCTAATATATGTATCTACCAAATGGATTAACTCTTGGAGTCTAACATTGGCTAATTTAAGGAATGATTCTCGGTTTATAAGTAAGGAATTCATTGGTATGAGGCCTTTTGGAGAACTACAAAACACAGCCTTGAGAGCACGACAATATTATACCATTGTGGAGGTTTGTGATTCCTAACATTGTATTAGAGTCATGTCGTTAACTTAGTCATGTCAATAGAATCCTCAAATGTCGAACAAAGGGTATACTTTATTCGAGGACTCTAGAGACAGAGTCGAGACTCGATTATGGGAAGGCTCTATAGTGTAGTTTGTTTGAGGGGAGGATTGTTGAAGATTGTTGGGAGAGAGTCCCACGTTGGGTAATTTAGGGAATGATCATAGGTTTATAAGTAAAGAATACATCTCTATTGATATGAGGTCTTTTCGGGAAGCCATTGTGGACAATATCAAACTAGTGTGGAGATTCGTGACAATATCATACTATTGTAGAGGTTCATGATTCTTGTACATGTATCCTAAATGCATGAAACAAAGATTCCTAACTTATCTACTATGTTTCTCAACCTCCAAGATTCGTGTATATTTAAATCAAACATTGTTAGCTACGAACCTGGATAGCAATTGGTGCAGCACGATCATGAGAATCTGGCAAGAGGGGGACAAGAGGATGAAACTCAGAAGCTTCACGCAACCCATTGCCGGAAAGTTGGTAAAAGTCAGCATCGGACTCGGCTACCGTTAGAGAAACGCCGTCCCCATCGACAAACTCGATGGTCGGAAACTCAGACTGTGGAAGCCAGACGAGGTTGCCAGCCAGAGGAAGATAATGGCGAAGAGTGAGAGAGAGAGAGCTTTTGAGCTTCGGAACAATTTCGTCAACAAAAGATATATCATTAGATGGTAACTCGTAGAAGAAAAGGCGTTGGACTGGATAAAACCTCAGCCATAACAGGTCGAAGTAGGTTAGAGGAAGAGATGACGGCACAGCCGCCGCTCGTGACGCCTCCGGCGGAGGAGCCACTTTACAGATCTCAATTATCTTCACACTTGTTGTTCCTTCCATGAGCTTTGAAATGGAGGAAGATGACATGAGTTGGTAATATGATCGTTCCATTTATAGCCCCTAATATCCATTTATATTTGGTAAGTTCTCTAATATCCACTGAAAACAATTAAAATATATATTCTTGTTTTTGTCCATGTCGAGGACAGATCATGCTGCTTATTATATCTAGTAAAACTATATACGATAATGAGTTATACACTTAAACAATTATGTGTAATAAATAAAGTTATATATAGTAAAGATATATATAGTAGGTAATTATAGATATTCAATTCTATATTATACGTTACGGATAGTTATAGCTTGAGGCCATCGCCGCATGCACCTTGCTTTCTGGCGCTGATCACAAAATACCATGTGGCTGATTGGCGACACATAGTTCATTGGAAGCAATCAATGGAGAGCTGATTTCTTCGATTGTTGCATCGACATTTAACATACAATTAGAAGCATGGGGTATGAATAAACTTGGCTTAGTAGAATAAGTTAGTAACTTATGGAGCAACTATAGAAGAATTGGTAGTAGTTTTCAAATTGTGGATCAAATTTTGTAGTTGTAGACTAAGTTTTATGGTTTAATTAGGAAGATCACCATTCTTAACTTGAGAAAGTTTAGGAAGCTAGGAAGTGGTTTCTCCCCTATAAATGCTTTTTCACTACAATAACAACAACAAAGAGAATTGAAACGCCAAGTGTTTATGCTTTCTTTGCTCCAAAAGATCTCTCCCGTCAAGGTGTTCATTTGCCACTTTTACTTGCTTTGACATAATTCCGATCAAGGGTCACATCCAACATTTGATATCAGAGCTCCCAGGATGTCGAAACAAATGTCGTCACCATACAAAATCACTGGAGGAGAAGTGACAACAATAAAGAGCGGAAAGGAGGGAAGTTTAACGCTCCAGTACCCGTTACTCACGAAGAGTAACTACGAAGCATGGTCGATAAAGATGCGTGTCAACTTACAAGCACAAGGCGTGTGGGACACCGTCGAGCATGGTGACGTTGAGGAGCGTAAGGACAAGATGTTTCTTGTCGACATCTACCAAACAATCTCGGAGGACCTTCTTCTCATATTAGTAGAGAAGGACTCGGCAAAGGTAGCCTGGGTGACACTACAAACAATGCATGTGGGTGTGAAACATGTTAAAAAAACAAAGGTGGAGACCTTGAAGAGTGAGTTCGAGGCTATCCACATGAAGGACGGTGAGTCAATAGACGAATTTTCCATGAAGTTGATGACGATCGTTAGCAGCATCCGTTCATTAGGAAATATGGTGGAGGAGATCTCCATCGTCAAGAAGTTCCTTCGAGCTGTTCTCTCGAGATTCATGCAAATTGTTACCTCCATCAAGCAGTTTGGTGACCTCAAGAGCATGTCAATTGAGGAGGTTGTTGGTCGTCTTAAGGTCCATGAGGAGAGACTTTGTAGTTATAAAGACAAAGAGGAGAGAAACACCTCTTACTCACACATGAGGAGTGACTCGCACAGACGAAAAGGAATGATATGGTTGACTCTTTTTTTTCAAGTATGAGGGGACTTGGCAACCATAACGTGGTCGTAGATGTCATTGTGGACATGGGCGCGGGCGTGATGGCAGAGGAGGCCGTGACAATACGCCTCATGTAGTTGTTATGATGTGCTATGATAATATGTTATGTTATGATGATGTGATACGTTATGATGATAGGTTACGTTATGATGATATGATAGGTTACGATGTTGTGGTATGTTATCATAATGTGATATGTTATGATGACATGAGATATATGATGATATGATACATTATGATGATATATCATATTATGATGATATGTATATATGAGATGTCATGTTGCACTATGACCTAGATATGATTGGCAATGAAATATATGACATGCTACGACATGTATGGCAATGAAGAGTTTTCTAACACACAACCCCTAACTACCATTATATGTAATGCATGAAAGCTTATGAATGCATGTTACTAATGGTTGACGACGACATCACGACATCACATAAGGNTGAGAGAGAGAGAGCTTTTGAGCTTCGGAACAATTTCGTCAACAAAAGATATATCATTAGATGGTAACTCGTAGAAGAAAAGGCGTTGGACTGGATAAAACCTCAGCCATAACAGGTCGAAGTAGGTTAGAGGAAGAGATGACGGCACAGCCGCCGCTCGTGACGCCTCCGGCGGAGGAGCCACTTTACAGATCTCAATTATCTTCACACTTGTTGTTCCTTCCATGAGCTTTGAAATGGAGGAAGATGACATGAGTTGGTAATATGATCGTTCCATTTATAGCCCCTAATATCCATTTATATTTGGTAAGTTCTCTAATATCCACTGAAAACAATTAAAATATATATTCTTGTTTTTGTCCATGTCGAGGACAGATCATGCTGCTTATTATATCTAGTAAAACTATATACGATAATGAGTTATACACTTAAACAATTATGTGTAATAAATAAAGTTATATATAGTAAAGATATATATGGTAGGTAATTATAGATATTCAATTCTATATTATACGTTACGGATAGTTATAGCTTGAGGCCATCGCCGCATGCACCTTGCTTTCTGGCGCTGATCACAAAATACCATGTGGCTGATTGGCGACACATAGTTCATTGGAAGCAATCAATGGAGAGCTGATTTCTTCGATTGTTGCATCGACATTTAACATACAATTAGAAGCATGGGGTATGAATAAACTTGGCTTAGTAGAATAAGTTAGTAACTTATGGAGCAACTATAGAAGAATTGGTAGTAGTTTTCAAATTGTGGATCAAATTTTGTAGTTGTAGACTAAGTTTTATGGTTTAATTAGGAAGATCACCATTCTTAACTTGAGAAAGTTTAGGAAGCTAGGAAGTGGTTTCTCCCCTATAAATGCTTTTTCACTACAATAACAACAACAAAGAGAATTGAAACGCCAAGTGTTTATGCTTTCTTTGCTCCAAAAGATCTCTCCCGTCAAGGTGTTCATTTGCCACTTTTACTTGCTTTGACATAATTCCGATCAAGGGTCACATCCAACATTTGATATCAGAGCTCCCAGGATGTCGAAACAAATGTCGTCACCATACAAAATCACTGGAGGAGAAGTGACAACAATAAAGAGCGGAAAGGAGGGAAGTTTAACGCTCCAGTACCCGTTACTCACGAAGAGTAACTACGAAGCATGGTCGATAAAGATGCGTGTCAACTTACAAGCACAAGGCGTGTGGGACACCGTCGAGCATGGTGACGTTGAGGAGCGTAAGGACAAGATGTTTCTTGTCGACATCTACCAAACAATCTCGGAGGACCTTCTTCTCATATTAGTAGAGAAGGACTCGGCAAAGGTAGCCTGGGTGACACTACAAACAATGCATGTGGGTGTGAAACATGTTAAAAAAACAAAGGTGGAGACCTTGAAGAGTGAGTTCGAGGCTATCCACATGAAGGACGGTGAGTCAATAGACGAATTTTCCATGAAGTTGATGACGATCGTTAGCAGCATCCGTTCATTAGGAAATATGGTGGAGGAGATCTCCATCGTCAAGAAGTTCCTTCGAGCTGTTCTCTCGAGATTCATGCAAATTGTTACCTCCATCAAGCAGTTTGGTGACCTCAAGAGCATGTCAATTGAGGAGGTTGTTGGTCGTCTTAAGGTCCATGAGGAGAGACTTTGTAGTTATAAAGACAAAGAGGAGAGAAACACCTCTTACTCACACATGAGGAGTGACTCGCACAGACGAAAAGGAATGATATGGTTGACTCTTTTTTTTCAAGTATGAGGGGACTTGGCAACCATAACGTGGTCGTAGATGTCATTGTGGACATGGGCGCGGGCGTGATGGCAGAGGAGGCCGTGACAATACGCCTCATGTAGTTGTTATGATGTGCTATGATAATATGTTATGTTATGATGATGTGATACGTTATGATGATAGGTTACGTTATGATGATATGATAGGTTACGATGTTGTGGTATGTTATCATAATGTGATATGTTATGATGACATGAGATATATGATGATATGATACATTATGATGATATATCATATTATGATGATATGTATATATGAGATGTCATGTTGCACTATGACCTAGATATGATTGGCAATGAAATATATGACATGCTACGACATGTATGGCAATGAAGAGTTTTCTAACACACAACCCCTAACTACCATTATATGTAATGCATGAAAGCTTATGAATGCATGTTACTAATGGTTGACGACGACATCACGACATCACATAAGGCAGTGTTCTTTTTAATATTTTATTTCCTTTATCTTAATTTGTTTTGAATATTTCTCTTGTTTTATTTTAAAACTTGTATGCAAACATATAATTCATGGCATTGATTTATGAAACTCTTTTAAATGATTGTTTTTGCATAAAGAGGTTATGTCATGCATATGGTAGCGACTCTATTTTAGTAGAAATTAAGGTCGTTACATGATAAAATGATAGTCTCACCATGTTACATGTATTTGCATTGCATTTCCCAACTCCAATAGTGGAGTTAATTACTAAGTGTTTCTTAAAATACTAAGTCTTATGCTACTCTTACATTTCAGGTAAAGGTAAGACATCTCTGCACGAATGACGATAATGTTGTAATGAAGGTCATGGAATCAGTGTTAGGTTAACTAAATTGTATTATGTATGATGTGCGTGCCCCATGGTCCCTGCACGTCTCATATGTATAATTGGTATGCTATGCTATACTATGCAAAGTTATGTTATGATATATCATGCTATGTGATATTATGTCATGATATGCTATGGTATGTTGTGTTATACTATTTGTAGTCATGTCATGTTATGAAACTATGTTATTTTGTGATCATAATATGTTGTATAAAGTTTTTATGAATTGTTAATGTATGATACATAAACCTCATCAAACCATATTATGAAAGTTACGCTATGGATTACAAAATGTACGAGAATTATGTAAGCATAATTCACAAACTTATTATTTATAGATATATGGAAGTTTGTCTTGCATCATACATTATGTCATGATTATAAGCTACGTGGACCTCATGCATGTTTATGTAACACGTTCATCAGGATATTTCCCCATTATGATGAATAGGAATGTAATAGCCCAAAAATAAATAAACAAATAAACAAATAAANGGATAGTTATAGCTTGAGGCCATCGCCGCATGCACCTTGCTTTCTGGCGCTGATCACAAAATACCATGTGGCTGATTGGCGACACATAGTTCATTGGAAGCAATCAATGGAGAGCTGATTTCTTCGATTGTTGCATCGACATTTAACATACAATTAGAAGCATGGGGTATGAATAAACTTGGCTTAGTAGAATAAGTTAGTAACTTATGGAGCAACTATAGAAGAATTGGTAGTAGTTTTCAAATTGTGGATCAAATTTTGTAGTTGTAGACTAAGTTTTATGGTTTAATTAGGAAGATCACCATTCTTAACTTGAGAAAGTTTAGGAAGCTAGGAAGTGGTTTCTCCCCTATAAATGCTTTTTCACTACAATAACAACAACAAAGAGAATTGAAACGCCAAGTGTTTATGCTTTCTTTGCTCCAAAAGATCTCTCCCGTCAAGGTGTTCATTTGCCACTTTTACTTGCTTTGACATAATTCCGATCAAGGGTCACATCCAACATTTGATATCAGAGCTCCCAGGATGTCGAAACAAATGTCGTCACCATACAAAATCACTGGAGGAGAAGTGACAACAATAAAGAGCGGAAAGGAGGGAAGTTTAACGCTCCAGTACCCGTTACTCACGAAGAGTAACTACGAAGCATGGTCGATAAAGATGCGTGTCAACTTACAAGCACAAGGCGTGTGGGACACCGTCGAGCATGGTGACGTTGAGGAGCGTAAGGACAAGATGTTTCTTGTCGACATCTACCAAACAATCTCGGAGGACCTTCTTCTCATATTAGTAGAGAAGGACTCGGCAAAGGTAGCCTGGGTGACACTACAAACAATGCATGTGGGTGTGAAACATGTTAAAAAAACAAAGGTGGAGACCTTGAAGAGTGAGTTCGAGGCTATCCACATGAAGGACGGTGAGTCAATAGACGAATTTTCCATGAAGTTGATGACGATCGTTAGCAGCATCCGTTCATTAGGAAATATGGTGGAGGAGATCTCCATCGTCAAGAAGTTCCTTCGAGCTGTTCTCTCGAGATTCATGCAAATTGTTACCTCCATCAAGCAGTTTGGTGACCTCAAGAGCATGTCAATTGAGGAGGTTGTTGGTCGTCTTAAGGTCCATGAGGAGAGACTTTGTAGTTATAAAGACAAAGAGGAGAGAAACACCTCTTACTCACACATGAGGAGTGACTCGCACAGACGAAAAGGAATGATATGGTTGACTCTTTTTTTTCAAGTATGAGGGGACTTGGCAACCATAACGTGGTCGTAGATGTCATTGTGGACATGGGCGCGGGCGTGATGGCAGAGGAGGCCGTGACAATACGCCTCATGTAGTTGTTATGATGTGCTATGATAATATGTTATGTTATGATGATGTGATACGTTATGATGATAGGTTACGTTATGATGATATGATAGGTTACGATGTTGTGGTATGTTATCATAATGTGATATGTTATGATGACATGAGATATATGATGATATGATACATTATGATGATATATCATATTATGATGATATGTATATATGAGATGTCATGTTGCACTATGACCTAGATATGATTGGCAATGAAATATATGACATGCTACGACATGTATGGCAATGAAGAGTTTTCTAACACACAACCCCTAACTACCATTATATGTAATGCATGAAAGCTTATGAATGCATGTTACTAATGGTTGACGACGACATCACGACATCACATAAGGCAGTGTTCTTTTTAATATTTTATTTCCTTTATCTTAATTTGTTTTGAATATTTCTCTTGTTTTATTTTAAAACTTGTATGCAAACATATAATTCATGGCATTGATTTATGAAACTCTTTTAAATGATTGTTTTTGCATAAAGAGGTTATGTCATGCATATGGTAGCGACTCTATTTTAGTAGAAATTAAGGTCGTTACATGATAAAATGATAGTCTCACCATGTTACATGTATTTGCATTGCATTTCCCAACTCCAATAGTGGAGTTAATTACTAAGTGTTTCTTAAAATACTAAGTCTTATGCTACTCTTACATTTCAGGTAAAGGTAAGACATCTCTGCACGAATGACGATAATGTTGTAATGAAGGTCATGGAATCAGTGTTAGGTTAACTAAATTGTATTATGTATGATGTGCGTGCCCCATGGTCCCTGCACGTCTCATATGTATAATTGGTATGCTATGCTATACTATGCAAAGTTATGTTATGATATATCATGCTATGTGATATTATGTCATGATATGCTATGGTATGTTGTGTTATACTATTTGTAGTCATGTCATGTTATGAAACTATGTTATTTTGTGATCATAATATGTTGTATAAAGTTTTTATGAATTGTTAATGTATGATACATAAACCTCATCAAACCATATTATGAAAGTTACGCTATGGATTACAAAATGTACGAGAATTATGTAAGCATAATTCACAAACTTATTATTTATAGATATATGGAAGTTTGTCTTGCATCATACATTATGTCATGATTATAAGCTACGTGGACCTCATGCATGTTTATGTAACACGTTCATCAGGATATTTCCCCATTATGATGAATAGGAATGTAATAGCCCAAAAATAAATAAACAAATAAACAAATAAAAATCATTATAAAAAAAGTAGTTAAAATAATAATAATAAATAAATAAACAAAAAAAATCATAACCAATTATATTATCAATAAGGTATATATTAAATCTTCATTTTCTTTTATCCTATTTTTTTTAGAAATCACAACCAATTATAGTTAGATATTCATTGAATTATTACAATGGTCTAGGTATTCATTGAATTATTATAATGGTCTAGCTTTGAGTTAGGAACTAAATGTCAATCAAGTCAGATTAGTAATATTAGATTAAATTTTTATCCGTAGCCAAATGAATAGATTAAAGATAGAATGACCAAGAAAACTTCTATAGGAAACATTGAGATAAGGAAAGATTTGGAAACAGAGATCCACTACAAATTTGGAATACATGAGAACAGAATGAAAAGACAACAGATAAAAAGAAGGAGATTAGGGAATTAAAAACCACACACTAAATATAGAGGGAAACTAAATATAGAGGGTAAATACACAGAGTACTAAAGCCAAGAATAACCTGAAAGAGCTGTATTACTTTCTTATACAACAGTAGCCATGAACAATAATATTTTTAATAAAATTATAATTATAGATATATAACATTTCAGACTTTTAAGAATGGATCAATGTAGATTAGAGAAATAATGTTGTGAGTTCAAATATGAAACTAATGTCATGGGCTCATATAGGATGACTCGGATTTCAAAGGACGGAATCGAACNAAACAAATGTCGTCACCATACAAAATCACTGGAGGAGAAGTGACAACAATAAAGAGCGGAAAGGAGGGAAGTTTAACGCTCCAGTACCCGTTACTCACGAAGAGTAACTACGAAGCATGGTCGATAAAGATGCGTGTCAACTTACAAGCACAAGGCGTGTGGGACACCGTCGAGCATGGTGACGTTGAGGAGCGTAAGGACAAGATGTTTCTTGTCGACATCTACCAAACAATCTCGGAGGACCTTCTTCTCATATTAGTAGAGAAGGACTCGGCAAAGGTAGCCTGGGTGACACTACAAACAATGCATGTGGGTGTGAAACATGTTAAAAAAACAAAGGTGGAGACCTTGAAGAGTGAGTTCGAGGCTATCCACATGAAGGACGGTGAGTCAATAGACGAATTTTCCATGAAGTTGATGACGATCGTTAGCAGCATCCGTTCATTAGGAAATATGGTGGAGGAGATCTCCATCGTCAAGAAGTTCCTTCGAGCTGTTCTCTCGAGATTCATGCAAATTGTTACCTCCATCAAGCAGTTTGGTGACCTCAAGAGCATGTCAATTGAGGAGGTTGTTGGTCGTCTTAAGGTCCATGAGGAGAGACTTTGTAGTTATAAAGACAAAGAGGAGAGAAACACCTCTTACTCACACATGAGGAGTGACTCGCACAGACGAAAAGGAATGATATGGTTGACTCTTTTTTTTCAAGTATGAGGGGACTTGGCAACCATAACGTGGTCGTAGATGTCATTGTGGACATGGGCGCGGGCGTGATGGCAGAGGAGGCCGTGACAATACGCCTCATGTAGTTGTTATGATGTGCTATGATAATATGTTATGTTATGATGATGTGATACGTTATGATGATAGGTTACGTTATGATGATATGATAGGTTACGATGTTGTGGTATGTTATCATAATGTGATATGTTATGATGACATGAGATATATGATGATATGATACATTATGATGATATATCATATTATGATGATATGTATATATGAGATGTCATGTTGCACTATGACCTAGATATGATTGGCAATGAAATATATGACATGCTACGACATGTATGGCAATGAAGAGTTTTCTAACACACAACCCCTAACTACCATTATATGTAATGCATGAAAGCTTATGAATGCATGTTACTAATGGTTGACGACGACATCACGACATCACATAAGGCAGTGTTCTTTTTAATATTTTATTTCCTTTATCTTAATTTGTTTTGAATATTTCTCTTGTTTTATTTTAAAACTTGTATGCAAACATATAATTCATGGCATTGATTTATGAAACTCTTTTAAATGATTGTTTTTGCATAAAGAGGTTATGTCATGCATATGGTAGCGACTCTATTTTAGTAGAAATTAAGGTCGTTACATGATAAAATGATAGTCTCACCATGTTACATGTATTTGCATTGCATTTCCCAACTCCAATAGTGGAGTTAATTACTAAGTGTTTCTTAAAATACTAAGTCTTATGCTACTCTTACATTTCAGGTAAAGGTAAGACATCTCTGCACGAATGACGATAATGTTGTAATGAAGGTCATGGAATCAGTGTTAGGTTAACTAAATTGTATTATGTATGATGTGCGTGCCCCATGGTCCCTGCACGTCTCATATGTATAATTGGTATGCTATGCTATACTATGCAAAGTTATGTTATGATATATCATGCTATGTGATATTATGTCATGATATGCTATGGTATGTTGTGTTATACTATTTGTAGTCATGTCATGTTATGAAACTATGCTATTTTGTGATCATAATATGTTGTATAAAGTTTTTATGAATTGTTAATGTATGATACATAAACCTCATCAAACCATATTATGAAAGTTACGCTATGGATTACAAAATGTACGAGAATTATGTAAGCATAATTCACAAACTTATTATTTATAGATATATGGAAGTTTGTCTTGCATCATACATTATGTCATGATTATAAGCTACGTGGACCTCATGCATGTTTATGTAACACGTTCATCAGGATATTTCCCCATTATGATGAATAGGAATGTAATAGCCCAAAAATAAATAAACAAATAAACAAATAAAAATCATTATAAAAAAAGTAGTTAAAATAATAATAATAAATAAATAAACAAAAAAAATCATAACCAATTATATTATCAATAAGGTATATATTAAATCTTCATTTTCTTTTATCCTATTTTTTTTAGAAATCACAACCAATTATAGTTAGATATTCATTGAATTATTACNCTTTTACTTGCTTTGACATAATTCCGATCAAGGGTCACATCCAACATTTGATATCAGAGCTCCCAGGATGTCGAAACAAATGTCGTCACCATACAAAATCACTGGAGGAGAAGTGACAACAATAAAGAGCGGAAAGGAGGGAAGTTTAACGCTCCAGTACCCGTTACTCACGAAGAGTAACTACGAAGCATGGTCGATAAAGATGCGTGTCAACTTACAAGCACAAGGCGTGTGGGACACCGTCGAGCATGGTGACGTTGAGGAGCGTAAGGACAAGATGTTTCTTGTCGACATCTACCAAACAATCTCGGAGGACCTTCTTCTCATATTAGTAGAGAAGGACTCGGCAAAGGTAGCCTGGGTGACACTACAAACAATGCATGTGGGTGTGAAACATGTTAAAAAAACAAAGGTGGAGACCTTGAAGAGTGAGTTCGAGGCTATCCACATGAAGGACGGTGAGTCAATAGACGAATTTTCCATGAAGTTGATGACGATCGTTAGCAGCATCCGTTCATTAGGAAATATGGTGGAGGAGATCTCCATCGTCAAGAAGTTCCTTCGAGCTGTTCTCTCGAGATTCATGCAAATTGTTACCTCCATCAAGCAGTTTGGTGACCTCAAGAGCATGTCAATTGAGGAGGTTGTTGGTCGTCTTAAGGTCCATGAGGAGAGACTTTGTAGTTATAAAGACAAAGAGGAGAGAAACACCTCTTACTCACACATGAGGAGTGACTCGCACAGACGAAAAGGAATGATATGGTTGACTCTTTTTTTTCAAGTATGAGGGGACTTGGCAACCATAACGTGGTCGTAGATGTCATTGTGGACATGGGCGCGGGCGTGATGGCAGAGGAGGCCGTGACAATACGCCTCATGTAGTTGTTATGATGTGCTATGATAATATGTTATGTTATGATGATGTGATACGTTATGATGATAGGTTACGTTATGATGATATGATAGGTTACGATGTTGTGGTATGTTATCATAATGTGATATGTTATGATGACATGAGATATATGATGATATGATACATTATGATGATATATCATATTATGATGATATGTATATATGAGATGTCATGTTGCACTATGACCTAGATATGATTGGCAATGAAATATATGACATGCTACGACATGTATGGCAATGAAGAGTTTTCTAACACACAACCCCTAACTACCATTATATGTAATGCATGAAAGCTTATGAATGCATGTTACTAATGGTTGACGACGACATCACGACATCACATAAGGCAGTGTTCTTTTTAATATTTTATTTCCTTTATCTTAATTTGTTTTGAATATTTCTCTTGTTTTATTTTAAAACTTGTATGCAAACATATAATTCATGGCATTGATTTATGAAACTCTTTTAAATGATTGTTTTTGCATAAAGAGGTTATGTCATGCATATGGTAGCGACTCTATTTTAGTAGAAATTAAGGTCGTTACATGATAAAATGATAGTCTCACCATGTTACATGTATTTGCATTGCATTTCCCAACTCCAATAGTGGAGTTAATTACTAAGTGTTTCTTAAAATACTAAGTCTTATGCTACTCTTACATTTCAGGTAAAGGTAAGACATCTCTGCACGAATGACGATAATGTTGTAATGAAGGTCATGGAATCAGTGTTAGGTTAACTAAATTGTATTATGTATGATGTGCGTGCCCCATGGTCCCTGCACGTCTCATATGTATAATTGGTATGCTATGCTATACTATGCAAAGTTATGTTATGATATATCATGCTATGTGATATTATGTCATGATATGCTATGGTATGTTGTGTTATACTATTTGTAGTCATGTCATGTTATGAAACTATGCTATTTTGTGATCATAATATGTTGTATAAAGTTTTTATGAATTGTTAATGTATGATACATAAACCTCATCAAACCATATTATGAAAGTTACGCTATGGATTACAAAATGTACGAGAATTATGTAAGCATAATTCACAAACTTATTATTTATAGATATATGGAAGTTTGTCTTGCATCATACATTATGTCATGATTATAAGCTACGTGGACCTCATGCATGTTTATGTAACACGTTCATCAGGATATTTCCCCATTATGATGAATAGGAATGTAATAGCCCAAAAATAAATAAACAAATAAACAAATAAAAATCATTATAAAAAAAGTAGTTAAAATAATAATAATAAATAAATAAACAAAAAAAATCATAACCAATTATATTATCAATAAGGTATATATTAAATCTTCATTTTCTTTTATCCTATTTTTTTTAGAAATCACAACCAATTATAGTTAGATATTCATTGAATTATTACAATGGTCTAGGTATTCATTGAATTATTATAATGGTCTAGCTTTGAGTTAGGAACTAAATGTCAATCAAGTCAGATTAGTAATATTAGATTAAATTTTTATCCGTAGCCAAATGAATAGATTAAAGATAGAATGACCAAGAAAACTTCTATAGGAAACATTGAGATAAGGAAAGATTTGGAAACAGAGATCCACTACAAATTTGGAATACATGAGAACAGAATGAAAAGACAACAGATAAAAAGAAGGAGATTAGGGAATTAAAAACCACACACTAAATATAGAGGGAAACTAAATATAGAGGGTAAATACACAGAGTACTAAAGCCAAGAATAACCTGAAAGAGCTGTATTACTTTCTTATACAACAGTAGCCATGAACAATAATATTTTTAATAAAATTATAATTATAGATATATAACATTTCAGACTTTTAAGAATGGATCAATGTAGATTAGAGAAATAATGTTGTGAGTTCAAATATGAAACTAATGTCATGGGCTCATATAGGATGACTCGGATTTCAAAGGACGGAATCGAACTTTAATTAAAGATATATTCGTGACAACGACTTGAGCTAGCCAGGTAAGTGACCTTACTATCGGCATGGTTATATCTTGATGTTGACACGTGCCCTGTGGTTCTGCACGTGTCATATATATTGATATGTGTGAATTGTCTGTGGATCGATATGATTCCTATATGTTATGTATATGTTATAATATGTGAATTGTATGATAATAGTTACTGTACAATGTGTTCAATGATATGTTTGAGATAGGATACAAGAAGGATGCACAAAACGAAATGTAACGATAGGAGTAAAATACGTTCACGAAGCGTTAAGGTTAGGTTACATACCGGACTGATATGGGTAAGAGAGAATTGATGNTTGTAGTTATAAAGACAAAGAGGAGAGAAACACCTCTTACTCACACATGAGGAGTGACTCGCACAGACGAAAAGGAATGATATGGTTGACTCTTTTTTTTCAAGTATGAGGGGACTTGGCAACCATAACGTGGTCGTAGATGTCATTGTGGACATGGGCGCGGGCGTGATGGCAGAGGAGGCCGTGACAATACGCCTCATGTAGTTGTTATGATGTGCTATGATAATATGTTATGTTATGATGATGTGATACGTTATGATGATAGGTTACGTTATGATGATATGATAGGTTACGATGTTGTGGTATGTTATCATAATGTGATATGTTATGATGACATGAGATATATGATGATATGATACATTATGATGATATATCATATTATGATGATATGTATATATGAGATGTCATGTTGCACTATGACCTAGATATGATTGGCAATGAAATATATGACATGCTACGACATGTATGGCAATGAAGAGTTTTCTAACACACAACCCCTAACTACCATTATATGTAATGCATGAAAGCTTATGAATGCATGTTACTAATGGTTGACGACGACATCACGACATCACATAAGGCAGTGTTCTTTTTAATATTTTATTTCCTTTATCTTAATTTGTTTTGAATATTTCTCTTGTTTTATTTTAAAACTTGTATGCAAACATATAATTCATGGCATTGATTTATGAAACTCTTTTAAATGATTGTTTTTGCATAAAGAGGTTATGTCATGCATATGGTAGCGACTCTATTTTAGTAGAAATTAAGGTCGTTACATGATAAAATGATAGTCTCACCATGTTACATGTATTTGCATTGCATTTCCCAACTCCAATAGTGGAGTTAATTACTAAGTGTTTCTTAAAATACTAAGTCTTATGCTACTCTTACATTTCAGGTAAAGGTAAGACATCTCTGCACGAATGACGATAATGTTGTAATGAAGGTCATGGAATCAGTGTTAGGTTAACTAAATTGTATTATGTATGATGTGCGTGCCCCATGGTCCCTGCACGTCTCATATGTATAATTGGTATGCTATGCTATACTATGCAAAGTTATGTTATGATATATCATGCTATGTGATATTATGTCATGATATGCTATGGTATGTTGTGTTATACTATTTGTAGTCATGTCATGTTATGAAACTATGCTATTTTGTGATCATAATATGTTGTATAAAGTTTTTATGAATTGTTAATGTATGATACATAAACCTCATCAAACCATATTATGAAAGTTACGCTATGGATTACAAAATGTACGAGAATTATGTAAGCATAATTCACAAACTTATTATTTATAGATATATGGAAGTTTGTCTTGCATCATACATTATGTCATGATTATAAGCTACGTGGACCTCATGCATGTTTATGTAACACGTTCATCAGGATATTTCCCCATTATGATGAATAGGAATGTAATAGCCCAAAAATAAATAAACAAATAAACAAATAAAAATCATTATAAAAAAAGTAGTTAAAATAATAATAATAAATAAATAAACAAAAAAAATCATAACCAATTATATTATCAATAAGGTATATATTAAATCTTCATTTTCTTTTATCCTATTTTTTTTAGAAATCACAACCAATTATAGTTAGATATTCATTGAATTATTACAATGGTCTAGGTATTCATTGAATTATTATAATGGTCTAGCTTTGAGTTAGGAACTAAATGTCAATCAAGTCAGATTAGTAATATTAGATTAAATTTTTATCCGTAGCCAAATGAATAGATTAAAGATAGAATGACCAAGAAAACTTCTATAGGAAACATTGAGATAAGGAAAGATTTGGAAACAGAGATCCACTACAAATTTGGAATACATGAGAACAGAATGAAAAGACAACAGATAAAAAGAAGGAGATTAGGGAATTAAAAACCACACACTAAATATAGAGGGAAACTAAATATAGAGGGTAAATACACAGAGTACTAAAGCCAAGAATAACCTGAAAGAGCTGTATTACTTTCTTATACAACAGTAGCCATGAACAATAATATTTTTAATAAAATTATAATTATAGATATATAACATTTCAGACTTTTAAGAATGGATCAATGTAGATTAGAGAAATAATGTTGTGAGTTCAAATATGAAACTAATGTCATGGGCTCATATAGGATGACTCGGATTTCAAAGGACGGAATCGAACTTTAATTAAAGATATATTCGTGACAACGACTTGAGCTAGCCAGGTAAGTGACCTTACTATCGGCATGGTTATATCTTGATGTTGACACGTGCCCTGTGGTTCTGCACGTGTCATATATATTGATATGTGTGAATTGTCTGTGGATCGATATGATTCCTATATGTTATGTATATGTTATAATATGTGAATTGTATGATAATAGTTACTGTACAATGTGTTCAATGATATGTTTGAGATAGGATACAAGAAGGATGCACAAAACGAAATGTAACGATAGGAGTAAAATACGTTCACGAAGCGTTAAGGTTAGGTTACATACCGGACTGATATGGGTAAGAGAGAATTGATGGAAGAATACGGTTAGGTTACGAGTAGAAAGGGATAGGTTTGTGATAGATTGATAGAACGATAGTGTTAGGTTAAGTTCTTGTGATGATATGACTAAGACACGTTCACGTAATGATATGTCTGTGATAGGTATAAGAACGTTAAGGCTATGATAAGTTAGAGAACGATATGACTATGAAGTGTTTACGTTATGACTCGTTTATGATATATTACATTGTGATGCAATATGTCGTGGTATGATGTGTATATGATGAAATGTTATGTTAAAAGCATAGAACGTTATGTTAGGTCTCTTAAATTATGAATGACATGAAATTACGATAAATGGCATGAGTATAACCCTATTAGAATTATGTATGATTTGAGAACTGAAGAACGAGAAACGATATGACATGAATGATGAACGATATCTGAAACGATATGAAAAATGATGACATGTACATAATGCTAGCGGGGTTGTATTAAAGGATAATGAAATTGTAGAAGTAGTGGGGACCTCATGCATTATGTGTGTTCATGCATCTAGGGAGATACCCCATCCCATCACGAGGGTACGGACGCGTACATCCAATGGCAGGACAACGATCGTTACGCTTTACATAGCGTTGCCGTGATGGTTACTAGTTCTAATGAGTCCCGGCATAAGGGGCTCTCAGAGTATGCCCACCGAATAAGGAAAGTGGCCCCAGTGGTGTGCAAACTAGCTGGTGAGCCCATACTCGCACGTATGGGCTGTGTGTAGAGTATATGGTACACGTTCAAAATTACCCGTTGAGACAGCACCGTAGGGAAAACGAAACGAAACGAAACGAAAATATAGGTCCCCATCATTTCATTGCATGTGATTGTTGCATTGAACTCCAATAGTGGGGTCACTTACTGAGTATTTCTTTAAATACTCAAGCCATGTGCTACTATATTTTTCAGGTGAAGGCAAGGCATTCCTGTACGGCTGACGACGACATCACAACTCGAGACCATGACACATGCATAGGGTAGTGGTATTTATTTTCTTAGTCTTAGGCTAGAATAGGATGTTTTTAACTTAAACTCTTATTCATTTTATTTAGTCTTTTGTTGTGTCGTTTTAAAGATGTTTTCGAAACACGTAAGTCCATGACTGTGTTCTAAGATGTTATGTTTTATGAAATATAAATGAAGTCTTCCGCATTCAATGTTTATGTATGTATACAGTAGCGACCTTAAATTAAGTAGAAAATTTCAGGTAATTACAACCAACCTCATGAATTTATATTTATTTTGTAGCCCTTATGTAAGATTAGGGCATCGTTTTATTATTCTCTTTATTTTGTTTAAATTTTCATTGTTTTGCTCTAAAGATTTTATTTTCGAACGTTTAAGTGCCTGACATCATTTATGAAGTATTTCGCACTTTACATTCATGTCTTACATGTAGTAACAACTTTCTATTACTAGCAAGGGCGTTACATGTAGTACTAATGGTTCCATCCATATTTTAACGGCAAGCTTTTTAAAAAATGTTTAAAGGTATTTTTCGAAGTTTTTTTTTTTCAAAAGTAGAAGATTATTAATGAAGATTTTTAACCTTTTCAAAAGTTAAATAGCGTTTTTTTTTAAATCCTATTTTTGAAATAAAACAAAAAAGTTTAAATATATTATTGAAAGTTTTACAAATTTAATAATATTCTTTTTTAGAAAAAAATACAAATTTATGAATATTTTTATTAATTTATGAGCGTGAAACAAAATTTAAAATTTAAATATCGATGAAAGAAAAAAAAAATTAATTAATGCATGCACGTGAAAATTATTTCATTTATTGCTCATTTGAAGCCATTGGCTGGTTGGCCCCCATAATTTCATTCGTCATTATGACCGCCACCAAAAATAAATAAATCACCCTCCTGATTTTTTTACATTTTTTTTTAAATAAAAAAACCTTCCATATTTATTTATTTATTTATTATTAATTATCGTTAAAATTATGCCAGGTAAGATTTCTTTAAGTATTTCTTAGTCGGTCCTATCTTCAGGATCATGGAGTATCGATTTATTCAGGTACAATTTAGAATTAAATTCATTAATTAGAACAAAATTTAAAATTAATTAAAATATGTTGACCATATTTAAACATTATAAAAGTACGAACTAAAATAAAATGAGTTCCTATGGACCGAAAAAGTTTGGTTCATAAATCTCTACAACAAAATTACCTATTGAATTTTATTTTTGTTTTTAGACCGACACAAAAATTTATATGGTTCGAACAGAAGAAATTCTCCTATGTCTACGAGCGGTATTCAATTAGTATAACCAACGTGTTTAGAAGAGTATCTATTACATTCTTACACCGTAAAGACTTACTTACAAAGTTATTCCCAATTGTCTCTAGAGAACCATAAAATGACGTTTCTCTTTCTCTCTATATCTCTTAACACTGCTAGACAAATCAAGATGATTCATGTAACTGTATAGGAGATAAACCAATTTTTTTTTAATAGATTTATGAATTGAAGCGGGGAGTTAACCAAAATGTTTATGGATCCAAGTATTCATGAATCAAATCTTCTATGACAATTCTCAACGAAATCTATCTCGTTTAATTTTTTAAAAGAATTCCAAAACCGAGAAATTTCTCTGTTGACTAAAGAATTCATTCCTCAGTCCTAACTTCATTTTTGCACCAATATTTTTACATACATGTTTGAACCGTTCGAGTCTTTTTAGTAATATTTTTTTGGTTAATAACTTACAATTTTACGTGTTTGAATTATAAATCAATTATAAATTCTACGTCGAGTTGGGTTGGGCTGAAAATTTTTTTAAATGAACTCGAAAGTTTAGGTTGATTGGATTAGTAACCCAACTCAAGTTGTAACGTTGCAACATGCTAATAATATTTCTCAAACCATTTTATTTTCTATTCTTTGTCCTTCCTTTTAAATTCCAATACTCTTTCAATCACTTTCTACTTTTATGGAATTAAGTTCACATGACAGACAATATCCACTAGTGTTGGACGTTAGAGAACAGAATTAAATTCGATTTTTTCTAATGGGTCAAAACAAACGGATAATATCTACTAGTAATAACCGAACAATATTTATAAGCCAACTTCTCCCAGTCCAAAGTTATATATGCTAAGCCGTTGTTATCTTTCTCTTGCTTGCTTATATAACGTCTCTTTCCAAAATCTTTCTTTCTAAAATCTCTCTCTCTCCTCGTTTTCTAAAACCTTCTTTTAAAACCGAGGCTAGAGGCTCGATCATACGTCGCTTGGCCGTAGGCGATGCAAGAACAAATTGGCTTAGCTCACTTGTCGTTGGAAAGTGAGTGCCGCACAATCGCTAGTCCGCTGCCTTCGAAAGTGCGATATTGTGTCAAGGGTTCATAGATACATCAAAATCATGGAAGTAGTAGGAGGAGAAAGTTATGGGGGGAGAGAGATAAGAGAAATTAAAGTTTGGGGAGAGGTTAGGTTAACCTAACTAATGAGGGGGAATGGCGAGAGAGTAAATTATACTGTTACTCAACTCACCCATTAATGCTTTCCTTTTTTTTTCTTTTTTTCTTTTTAATATTTGAATTCTTTAAATTAATAAAAATACAGCTAAGGTTTTTTTTTTCCTCAATTTTATTAATATGGTTAAACTTTAGGAACAGAACGGTTAATGCTATGTTTTAAAGATACACGTAAGTTATTTATCTACATTCCTCGCAAACAAATTGCTTGCTACAGAGTGAAGAGAGTTTCTCCTTTTTAGAGACGAGGAATAAAAGAATAAAGTAGTTACCATGTACATGACGTAACTTTTTTGTACAGAAATATTCATTTAAAATAATTTCATCAAACAATGTCATAGATTTACATGTTTATTAAAGGTCTTTCAACCTTACAAAAAAAAAAAAAAAATAAAATAAAATAAAACAAAGACAATTAAATATAAAAGATTTAAATTAATAGGCATAAATACATTACAAATAAAATAAAATTTGGAGGCATATAAATGAAAATTAAATAGCATTACCAATAACCTATATCAACATGAAACAAAGAAAAATCTCAACAAATGAAACACTTTTTCCTTTAAAAAATAATAATAACAATAATTTTTTTTTTTTTTTTTTTTTTTTTATAGTTTGTTGAGAGTCAAAGTGACTTGAATGAAGCTGCATCTTCCTTCTGAATCCACCCAAACCTTTCCATGAAAGGGTTAGCCAAAGTGAGAGGCGGATAGGCATTAATGCAATCTTCCCATACGTTACCCTTCCGACCACCCAACTCTGTCACCACTTCCCACAAGCAGCTATTGCATTTAAACCCTGCCCCAAAGCTTATCATCAACACCCTATCTCCCTTCTTCAGCCTCTTCTTAGCCTCCATGTACCCCAAAACGTACCATAGGCTACTAGCCGATGTGTTCCCGAATCGGTGAAGGGTCATTCTTGCTGGCTCCAGGTCTTGCTCCGTTAGGCTTAGGCTCTTTCCTACACCATCTATCACTGCCTTTCCTCCCGTGTGTAGGCAGAAATGCTCCGCCCCGCTTCGGAAGTTCGCCGTTGGCTTTCCCCACCGCGGCTTCGAGGAGCTGGCCGACGAGAGTTTGTGTATTATTGTTAGGATTGTTAGTCGGAATATCTCCGTTATCGGGAGGATTTTGGGAGAGATTTCTCTTAAATTGTCCGTGAATGCTCTAGTAGCCGCCCTCGGGAGGCTCTTCCCCAAATGAAAACCTAGAAAGAGTTAGTAAATCTTTTAGAGACGGCACAAAAGTTCTCTATTTATAATCATTTACATAATAAAAGAATATGAAAACCGTAATATAAGACTAAATATCTTCAATCATACGAGATATTTGTCTGTAATAAATAGTCAAATATGATACTTATGATAAACTCAAAGCTAAATATTATCAATTATACAAGATATTTGCCTGTAATAAATAGTCAAATATGATATTTATGATAAACTTAAACTATGATCGAAAGCTAAATATCATCAATCATACAAAGATATTTGCGTATAATAAAAAGTCAAATATGATACATATAGTAAACCATGTTTAACATTAAATATCGTCAACAGTGCATACCCTACAAAAATTATTGAGTAAGACGGTTACAATTTAACTTCGATATAGATTCAAAAAGGTGCATGGCCTAATAATCATAAGATCTGCTAGTCACGTTGTGGGTCACCTCAATATGAATAATTATAAAGTAATAAATAAGATGGGTTAATTTAATTTTAAAAAACATTATCAAGGAGAGGCCATATGTATTATTTGTTTACCTAGGTTGCCTTGGTCGTCTTCTTTTTGATAGCAACAATCATAGGACTCGTCGAGAGCTCCATGGTGAGTTCGGACAAGACACTTGAGCTTAAACATGGATTTGTGTCTCAAATCCCTTTTGTTGGTCAAAAGTATGGCGGCGCCACCAGATCGGAACAAACAGTTGGATAGTATCATGGATCGGTCGTTACCGGAGTACCAGTTTGGAGTGAGGGACTCGGAGGTGACAACAATGGCGTATGAGTTCTTGTATGACTTGAACATTCTCCTTACAACGTCCACAGATATTAAGCTCGCACTGCATCCCATTCCGCTTAGATTGAACACTTTTATGTCTTCTCTCATCTTGTACCTGTAAATAAAATGATCAGAAACAACTCGAGGAGAGAGATCTTTTGGAGCAAAAAAATCGTAAGCACTTAGCTTTTCAATTTTCTTCGTCGTGGTTTATTGTGAAAAAAAAAAAACACATACATCTCGCGAGTATTTATAGCGGAGAAAACACTAACTAGCTTCCTAAACATCGTTCTCGAGTTAAGAATCACTGACAATCTTACTAATTAAAGCACAAAACTTTATCTATAATTTGTCAATTACTAACCGGTTATGAATATTAAATCGAAAAGCTTAAGTTGATGGTTTATGGTAAATTTACTTATTGACGATTCGGGAAGCGAGTGACGGGACGGGAAGTATTTATAGTGGAGAAAGTACTAACTTGCTTCCTAAACTTTATTCTCGAGTTAAGAATCCCGGACAAATCTTACTATTAAAGCACAAAACTTGGTCCAAGGCTATGAATATTAGATCGAAAAGTTTACGATAAATTTACCGATTGACGATACGGGAAGCGAGGGACGGGGAAGTGGAGAGCATGGAGACGTTGACGACGAGGAGATCGATTTGAGAAGGGGAAACACCGGATTTTTGGAAGAGCTTAAGGAGAGAGTCATGGAAAAATTCTTCAACTTCGGAGATGCTATCAAGGAGAGAAGGGCGTTGTTCTTTGCCGGAGAAGACGACTCGAGGGCCGTAGGTTTGCTCGCCAATGCCGGAGTTGACGACGGCTTTGAGGAGGAATTTGAGCTCTTCAAGGCCGAGATTTTTGGTGCGTCTCATAAGGTCACGGCAGAGCTCAGTGCCAAGCATTCTATCGTCGGTGGGTTTGAAGCATTGGTAGTCCAAAATGTAGCATTGTTGGTCCCTTTTTGCATCGAAATGGTTCCATAATTTTAGTGCTAAAAACAGTAATGGAAGTGCGTAGAGTAACAACAATGGCTCCATGATGAGAGAGAGAGAGAGAAAGATAATGAGAGAGAGATTTTGGGAACTGAAAATGGAGCAATGGGTTTGGAAGAAAAGAGGAGCACTTATAGCAAGGGAGCAGCTGGCTGGCTTAACGCGTATATGAATGCAAATTGCCAAGTTCTTCAATTTCTCCCTTTTTTTTTTTAGAGTTCTTTAGTTTGAAAGGATACTATCTACCATTAAATGCTTGAAAATATAGACGTGGGATGTTTTTAACTCTATTTCGTGTATTAAAGTAAATCATCGATGAATTTAAAAATTTTCCGTGAGGTTTTGGGATGACTATATTTATGGGAGCGAACGAATGTGAGTTATGCCTTGGAATGAAATATAATTTTGAATTACACGAGATATAGATCCTAGTTCACGATGAACGTTAGTGTCATGCTTGACACATGCAAGTCGAGCGAAAGTGGGGAATGAGTGTGTGAGATCTCACATCAGTTGGAGAGAGAAATAAAATGTTTCTTACAAGGGTGTAGAAACTTTTCCAAAATCGTGAGGCGGATGACGATACGTAACGGGTCAAAGCAAACAATGTTTGCTAGCGATGGACTTGGGCTATTACAGAGCGAGTAACAAGTAAATACCTACCCTCGGGAGGGAAAATAGTTGGAAACGACTGTGTACTCCACATGTTGAGGAGCAAGAGGAGGAATAAATCCAAGGAAGGGTTTGGGTATGATTAGCTAGTTGGTGAGGTAATAGTTTATCAAGTCGAAGAGAATCATCATCTACACCAGAAAATGGCCATGGAGGAGATAGCAAAGTTAGCTGAGATGAAAGTAATGTGACCATGTCGTAGGGAATGCAGGGGAATGTCATGGCCATAAAGTGTTGAATCCGAATTTGAAATTCTTATCTTAAACTTAGGTTGGGTCGTTACAAATGGTATTAGAGCAGTACCTCTCTTAGTAAGATGTCGTTCGGGAACGAATTAGGACGGAAGTTGGGTATATGACACTTAAGTAAATGAGAGATACATAAATGAACTGAGATCACATCCGAATAGAGCGATCCTGAGTATAGGATGACTAAGAAATGCTCAAACAAAATTGAAAGTCACTATCTATACCAATAAATTGAAAATTTTCTTGCAATGTATATGAGTGGGGACAAAACATGCTGGAATGACTCGTATTGGTTTGTGAGGATAGTCTTTCACTCTAAAAAAAACTAGGAGTAAGTAAAGTGACCATATCACAAAAGATGCAAGGGAATATCGGGATAATCAATTTTAAGAATATTAATGAAACGTTTAAAACAAAATTCAAGATATTTTTTTATAATTTATGTGATACCCGAGTAAATATGAGCGGTACATGAATAAATCATGATCACATTCGGATCAAAGCGATCTGGAGTTTTTAAGTAATTGAATCCAATTCTCAAGATAAGTGTGTTTTGCTTGAAGTAACTCTATATTAGGTTATTTCTCGAGAATTTTACTAGACCAAATTTTAAATCTTAATTCAAATTTTGAACGTGGATCGTTACAATTTAACTCAACTAGTTCAGATCTATATTACCGATCAAAAGATCATAAATTCGAATATTTCAAGCAAATGAACACAAGGTTGAAAGTAAAGAGCATGTGCAACATTGAAGAAGACTTGCCTTCCATGGAGGTACATCAAAAATTGACTGATGCTTTGCAAATTCAAGAGATTGGATTTTTTTTTTAATTAAAAAAAAAAAGGTTATTTTCAATTAATTTAGATGATACTATTAAGAATTTTGCAGTTCAAATATTTTCTACATAAATTTGGTTTTAAAAAATTAATAAAATATATAAATATTAATTTATTTGTCTAAAAAACATATCTTTAATTTTTTTAAAAAAATAAAAATAAAAAATGGATGAAAACTTTTAAAACCGTTTAAATAATATCCTTAAACTTTTAAAAAAAATTAATATTCGTACATGGAATCGTTATAAAATTTAGCATTAATACCGTTAAATTCATTTTTTATTTTCCATTTTTTCTCTAACTTTTTTAATATCTTCTTAATTTCATTATTTTTTAAGAAGAGAAAAAAAAAGAAATAAATTTGTAAAAAGACAGAACAATTATGAATAAATATTATTGAAGAGAAAATGACAATACTAATATATATTTTTGTTTTCTTTCTTTAAAAGGAAAAACAATAGTGAAAAGACGATAAGGCCCCTGTTCACTTACCAAGAATAGAAATACCTTACATTAGTTAAAATGAAAATGTTATTCATTTGTTGTTTACTAAGATCATAGTGGTCTGGAAACCGATGTCGAAGCTTATTAATGTTGTTTATTAGAGACGGTCGGGGTCAAAATTGGAATCCGATATATTACAACTCGTTAAAACATATTATCAAATAATATGTAAATTAAAAAATAATATTTAATCACGAACAAAAAGTGATTTTCGTGAAACAAATAAACCCTAATTTCGTTGATTGAAATATCTAATTCCGAACAATGAATATATGTAAATTATTATGGAGTTATGTTTCATATTTGTATCATAAAATAAAATATAAAAAATTATTTTCAAAATATTATGAACTAAAATTATAATTTTCTCCACAAAATTACCAACTAACGCCGTATGTCATAAATATGTAATAAATGAAAAACTATTGCAAAAGTCAATGCTCAACTACCAATGGTACAAAAGTCTAGTTTACACAAGTCAATGATGCACCCCACAAATCCAAAGTCCAATTCATCGGCAGTTTTGACCTTTGACCATTCTCGACGCCAAAAAAATTAAAAATAGAGGTGTACCCGTTGAATTGGATTAGATTGGTAAAATCTTTTGGACAAATTCGAAATTTCAGATTGACTGAGTTGGTGACTCAAACACCCTGACTAGAGTTTACAATCCAACCCAAGTTGAGTTGGGTTGTCGGTTTTTTGAAGAAATTCTACTCATCCACGGTACATGTTACATTAATAACTAAAGTCTCATAAAATTTATAGGTTATAATGTATCACTACTATTGGTTACTAACGTTAAATATTCATAATCTTCTTAAAAGTAGTGTAGGGTTAGGTTGTAATAGTATTTTCGGGTTGGTCGTGTTGTCTCGACTAAAAAAATATCAACCCACAAATTGAACTAATTTTTTTTGGTAATCTAACTTAACCCAATTTTAAAGTTCGGGTTAGATAGTCCAGGTTTATCGAATCTTCAAGTCATGAATACTCGTAAAAGAAGTTTTCCTTTATCCATATATTTTAATAAAAATAGAATTCATAAAAATTACGTACATATTTTTAGTCGAGATACAAATGTAATAGTTTGTATATGCATAATTTACGTAACAAAGCGATATACTTTATACTATGTAGAGTTATATATTTTGTCATATAAATGGTGTATTAATGATATACTTTGTATTAGGTGTAGAGTGATAGATGTTGCGAGTGATACAAAATGGTATGCTAGTGATACAAGAGGACAAATTTGTCCTATTTGTAAGTTATTTTATGTATAACAACTAATTTTTTCATCCGGTAATGACTTATGTCCAAGTTTCGAACTAGGATCCGAAATCTAGACTCGATAATTGATGGTCTGACATTCCTCTACATCTTCTGTGATATGGTCATGTTCCTTACTCTGGCTTTCAACAGTAAAAACTATCTCCACAGACCAACACAAATTCTAGTGGTGCAGTATGAAAGAAAGATATCGTGGAATTTGTAACTAAGTACTTGGTATGTTGCAGGTGAAGGCACCGAGACAAAGGATAACATGATTGTTGCAGCTCTTGAGCGTACCAGAATGGAAGTGGGAGAATATAGCCATGGATTTTATCATAAGCCTCCTCAAGACGTTAAAAGGTTATATAATGATATGGGCGATCGTCGACAGATTGACCAATGAGGCATATTTCCTATTTGGTAAGATTACATGTACGGTGGATAATTGGGTATGATTGTACAAGAGAGAGATTGTTAGATTGCACGAAGTTCTAGTGTCGATTGGGTCAGACCGAGACCCACGTTTTACGTCAGCTTTCTGGTACGACCTCCAGATAGCGTTGGGAACTTGCTTCGACTTCAGTACTACCTTCTACCCATAGACAGATGGTTAGACTGAACCTTTGAACCAAATTTGGGAAAACACGCTATGTGTCTAGTGTTAGATTTTACAAGTAGTTGGGGCTCTTAGTTGCGTCTCATGGAGTTCGCCTACAACAAAAACTTTCAAGCAACTATTGGTATGTCACCCTTTGAAGTCTTATACGAAAAATGGTGTAGGTTCTCGACGTGCTTGGACAAAGTAGGTGATCGAAAACTGTTGGGACCAGAGTTAGTTCAAGCAACCAATGAGGTTGTGTAAAAGATCATAACGAGGATGTGCAAAACTCAAAGTAGACAAAAGAGTTGCACTGACGTGAGGTGCAAGAACTTGGAATTTGAGGTAGGCGACAATGTATGCTTGAAGGTAGCTTCAATGAAAGGTGTCTTGAGGTTCCGAGGGAAAGACAAGTTGAATCCACGCTTTATCGAACCTTTGGACATTCTATATTAGATTGGAGAAGTAATATACAGATTAGCTCTACCATCATCTCTCTTTGCATGTATAATGTATTCCACGTATCTATGTTTCCTAAGTATTTGACTGACTCGACCCACACGATAGATTACAAACTTCTATAGATAGATGAGGACTTGAGTTATGAAGATAGATCCATAAGAATTTTAGGGTGTGAGGTGAAAGCTGTACGAGGAGAGAAATAGCTTTTGTCAAGTTACTGTGTCAAACCACACCACCTAGTAGAAGAAGCCACATGGGAACACGAGAAGAAGATGATGGAGAAATATCTCAAGCTATTCCAATTTCGAGCACGAAAGTTTTTTTTAAAGGCATATGATGTAGAAATATCTCAACCATCGTTTGAAGAAGCCATCACGGTAAATCAAATCCCTAACCCTCTTTTCCGTGTTAACTCGTTCAAATTTCACTAAATATCTCTCGATTTAGCATTAGAAAAACTATAAACGTTGATTGTGGTGGTATAGAAAATTTTAGAAAAGACTTGTGGTAAAAATGGACCAAGAACTCGGCCGGAGTTAGGGCCAAAAATGAGAAAAATTGCAAAAAGATGGATTGTGGATAATTTTCTAATTCGGGTCTAGACCTCAAGCTCAAATTTTGAATCTAAATCTGAACAGAGCCTCAATAGACAACAAACCCGAAGAATAGCCTCATCTTCGAAGCTACGCAAGCTCGGGAGTCCAAGCTTGCTCGTGTTCTCGGCCTAGTAGGCCACTGCACACCGACCCTTTTCTGCTACGTTCGCAGAATGATCGAAGAAACCAACTGAATCAACCCTTGGTACATGAAGCTAGATTAAAAACTACTAAGAATTTCTTAGCTAGATTATTTTTAGTGACAAAATGATATTTTCCTATTAAAAAAAAAAAAAATAGCTTCTCTATTATGGCAATAAAAATAAATACTTCAAATAATTAATTAATTAATTTTGAGAACCTGTAGGGACTCTTGTCCAACAAGAAAGACTTATTGTGTGGGTATACCCTACAAAAAGCTGAAACTAAAGCATTTGTGATGAATAATTGAGGAGTGGTGCAAAGATAGATTTTATTTTATTTCAATATCTTAAATTTAAATATTAAAATATTGTTAATATCATCATTTAATAATGAGATCGAGAGTCTATTGTGTATCGATTTCAACTATAAAATTTCGTATTTGAATCAATTTAGACCATCTATTAATGATTTTTTCACTTATTTCTATTTAAAATAGCTAATCCGGACTCAGCATCTGATGGCTCCGATTTTCTCCTGCATCCTTCGTGACATGGTCACTTTATATATTCCTCGCTCCGTCCTCCCACATACCAACACAAGGTCCTTCCAGAATTTCTTCAGGCAAAAACACGTTTAATCGTGAAGTTTCTATAATTGAGGCACCGAAAAAGAAATGGATGTTATTGGTATAGATACTAACTTTCAATTCTTTTAATTTTTTTTTTTTTTTAGTGGTCCAATCCAAATAATTATTTAATTTTTAGTCGCTCAATATAAAATAAATTTGGATACACCAAAATAGTATGGAAAATTTTCATTAGAAAAATTAGATTTTATACTGTTATGAACTTATTTGAGTAGGATTAAATTCAAATAAATAAAAACTTTATAGATTAAATAGATTCATGGTTCCCCTAAAATTAAAACGAGTTAAATTTAACCAACTCTATAATAGCTCAATTTCACCGTTAGCAAATATGGTATGTTTTGGTCTGTTATCTATGACCGTCATGCTCACTCTTCTAAAACACGTCTACTAGGGAGAGATTTTCACACTTTTATGAGTAATTTTATGATACAATTATATGTACGTCTATTTATTTAATTTCATAATTACTTTTGACTATTTATTTTTCAATAGGTCTTAAAAATAAAATTTAAATAAATGATCTGAACAGTCAGTAGAGGCTCAAGCCCACCGCTAGCATCCTTTTTGGATTTTTTCCTTTCGAGGTTCCACTCAAAGTTTTTAAAACACGTTGCCAATGAAAAGTTTTCACATCTAGAGAATGTTTCGTTCTTCTCCCCAATCGATGTGGGATCTCAGCGGTTGAGTTGAGTTGGGTTCATTATTTAATAAAGGTTGTTTGGATTGAAAAAAATGTCTCAACCCGAACTAACTCGACTCAGAGAACTGAATTTGTAAATGTGATATTTATTATCATATCATAATGTTTGATATTAATTGAAATTAGTTGGTTGGTGTTACAAAAACAAATGGGAATGGTGGTGTGCATTAAATGTGAGGAACAAAAGAAGAAAATGGTGGAAAAAGTAGATTTTAAAACAGCCATTATGAACATCACCTACTCAATTAAGAACCCACTTCTATATGGTACTCAATTTTACTCTTTGACAGCTAGGGTTTCCTTATAAACACCCATCCAACTTTTCCTCCTTAACCGAAGTTTTAAATGACACCTCGGTTCGAGTTTCGAGATCTCAATTTTGTAAAATTATTGATAAAATATCGATGACATGAAGAACTCGATCAATTTAATCTAACTCGAACGATTTAAGTTGGATTGGATTTGAATAAATGAAAGCTTTATGGGTTTAATCTGTCACGATCTGATTTTCGAGATTTCGAATGTCCAACCGTGACTAAAAAGACTAGACAAAAGTAAAAAAAAAAAAAAAATAAAGTGTAATAAAATAAAATATGGTAAAATTTATGAAAATTAAAAACAAACAACACCAATTATAAGCGGATCGAATTTATTACAAACGAGAATGGGTTTGGGTGTTGGTTCATGAGTTTACCTAAAATTGTTGATGAAAATATTGATAAAATGTCGATGGCGTGAAGAACTCGATCAATCTAATCTAGCTTGTGTTGAACACAACTCTTCGTAGAAAACACTCACACTCTTTATTAAGACCAATCGAGAAGAGATTAGAAGACATTCTGTATAATACTACTACACTTTACTTTACTTGAGGTTGCTCGGGATTTCTTAGTAGGGTGGAAAGGTATTTATAATAGATGTTTAACAATTTATTCCTACAATATCTAAATCATTTTCCGAAACTATGTAGATATCTTTATTCTTAAAATACGTATATATTTATTCTTAACGTACGTAGACAATTGGTTCATATAATTATTGGGTTTGACTTAATTAGGCGAGTGATGATATTTTAACATAACTTCTACGGTTTAAATTGGATTATCAACTTATTTGATTTGGGTTAGAAAAATTTTATATGTTCAATTTGTCGTAACCTGATTTTCGAGACTTCGAATTTTAGACCATGAATAAAAGAAATAAGACAAAAGTAAATAAAATAAAAGAAAAAAAAATTATAATAAAATTAAAAACCACCCTGAAAGATTATTCTAATCATTATAATGGTTGAAACAAGAACATGTATTGATAATGAAAATGTTTCCCAAAATTAATACTATGTTTATGGGAAGCTCATGGAGGGTTTGAAATAAAAAAAATATATATATATATATAAAAAGATATATTATAAGATATTTTGAAAAAGTACAATAATTTAATTAATAGTGTTACTCATTAAATTGTATTTAATATTTAACCTGAAATGACATGTTCATCATCTTTTATGTATGTATCTTTTTTTTGTGCTCATTGAATAGATGCCTTTTTTTTTTTTTTCTTGAGTCAAATCTTATGGTAGAAAATGATTTCCTTTAGGAAAGTACTTTATGTTTTAAAATTTTTAGCAACAAAATAAATGAGGATAATTGGAGAACCCGAGTGGTGAAGAAAAAGAAGAAAGCGAAGGGTCAGTTTCAACAACTAGTCTTGATTGTGATGCTCGAGTAAAGAAAAATGTATGAAAATAAATCCAAATTATAAGAATGAGAGTGATTATGGGACATGATGGTTAAGAAAAATGGTATATCGGGTGATATCATCTCGAGAATTTTTGTAGGAAGCATATAAGTGAGGACAAAACAAAATGAAAGGACTCGTGTTGGTCTATGACAAGAGATAACGGGTCATGTCTCTTGATGAAATAGAATGTTGGTTTTGACCCTTGATTGAGGTAAAACAAATTAGTAAAGCAGCCAGAACAACTTGCTTTTCGATTCTTTTGTTGTTGTTAATAGAACATACATTTGATGAATATTTATAAGGAAGAAATCACTAACAAATTTACTAACTTACTCGGTTAAAACTACTAACAATTCTACTAGATATCTCTTCTAGTCTTGATCTTGGGCCGGCTGAATTTTGAGTCCAGGTCTTAGTCTGGTTGCATCAGGGAGGGTAGAAGCAATGGATCAAGTGTATGGATTCAATTTCTTCTCATCCTAGGGATCATATCTCCTAGTCTTAATCTAGCCAGTCCCCTCGGAATGATCACGAGCTACTTACTCCCCTTACCGCTGACGAAATACCTATTAAACTACCTTGTCCATGCAAGAAGAAAGAGACCATGAGAGGAGGATCATGATCCTCCACTAGAGCAAATCAAAACATAGTTAAGAACAATCAACCTCCTTTTTCTTGTATCTATTTGAAGAAGAAACGTCTTGAATCATCTATTATAGATCGAGGTGACAACATTACCGTCCATAGCTTTTTGCTACAATTTAATGTATCGATGTGAATACTAGGGGGGTGTACATGGTCCGGGTTGGGTCGGATTGGGGGATTTTTTTGACCCAACCCAAAAGTTCAGGTTGGTTGGATTGGTAACCCAACCCAACCCGAAACTTTTCACAACCGGGTTGGGTTCGAGTTAGGTCCGGATTGGGTTGTTAAATTTTTTTAAAAAGTTTTATTTATCCACAATTTATAATTATAATTATTCGGATACAATCTTAGATAAAATATATTAAAAGTTCACAAACAAACACAAATCAATCTATAATTATTGACAAAAAAAAATTAATAAAAAGTAACGAGCGAAAATTGTAACATATTAACATAGTTCAACATTGTTATAAAAACTAAAAACAATTAAATATAAGACATTTTTTGAGAATCGGTTAAAGTAACAAAAATACAAGAATAAATCATGAAAGTAAATAAACAATAATTAGTTTAAATAAAAATGATTAGTTTAATTGTATTTTTATAACAAAAATAAAAAATATATAAAAATTAAACTATTAGAAAAATAAATATATATATATATATATATATATATATATAAAAGAAACTAAACAAACAAATTAAAAATAATAAAAGAAATTAAAAATAAAAACATTCTAATAAAAGAAACATTCTAATTAAATATATATATATATATATATATAAATTAAACTAAACAAACAAATTAAAAATAAAAAAATTCTAATAATATATATATATATAAGAAACTAAACAAACAAATTAAAAATAATAAAAGAAATTAAAAATAAAAAAACAAAAACATGTATTTAGCTGGCGTCGAACTCGGGGGTGAGAGTACTTAAACTGGACTCAGTTCCACTCCGGCAAATTCATTAATACGAAAGGGTTCTTAATATATTTTATATATTTCTATTTGGCTTGGGTCAACCCGAAGGTTTTGCCCATGAACCCGAAACCGAACCGATTCAGTTCGGGTTCAGAAAAATGAACCCAACCCTACCCGAAATGCTAATCCAACCCAACCTAACCCTTATAGTTCGGGTTGGATTGGTCCGGGTTGTCGGGTTGCCGGGTTGAATGTACACCCCTAGTGAATACAATATTTGATCCATTGTTCATATCCGAAGAGATTATTGCAAGAAGTAAGATAAAGAAAATGCAAAGAGAATTTTACATTGCATCTCTAACAACTAGCTAATTGCACATAAATTTATTTATAATGTTGTTTTAGCATTTTAGATGACATCGAAAAAAGTTGCATTATTTGAAAAATGGTACGATGACCATAAAACTATGCAGGATTTCTAAAAAACTCACTTTGGTATTGGTTAATTTTAAAATCTTGCATTATGTTTGATGTTTAATCGATTTATTGGATTAGCTCTGATTAATCTAATTCGAGACTGAATCACTTAATAAATTAGACCTAAGAGTTGTAACTAAGCTAATTATTAGCTATTCTTCAAGCAATTCAATGCCCGATGGAAATGAGAGAAAGAAGAATACAACGCAACAAATAGAAAAAGCGAGTGTTATAAGAGGACATTTGACTTAGTTGTACAAAAAAGATAAGTTGGGAAGAGAATGTGTAAGACAAGAGGAAGAAATAACGTAGCGGAGTTAAACTCACAATTACATCATGCTGCTACGATGGCAGCAACTGGAATTTTTCTTGTCGTTCGGCTTCTTCCGCTTTGTATAGTAATATTTTATATCATGAATCTAATAGCTTTTATAGGTATAATAACAATACTATTTAGAGCTACTTTAGCTCGAGCTCAAAAAGATATTAAGAAAAGTTTGGTCTATTCTACAATTTCTCAATTAGGTTATATGATGTTATCTTTGGGTATAGGGTCTTATCGAGCTACTTTATTTCATTTGATTAATCATACTTATTCAAAAGTTTTGTTGTCATTTTCGAGTTTATCAACCATAATGGTGTATTGAGATATAATATTTGGAGTATATATTATTTATGGAATATATCTTAGATATTATATTTTAATATTCTTTCTTTATGATTTGATTTATAGTATATTTTATTGTATTCTCAATATTAAATTAGTTTATATTTTCTTTATTGGTAGTTATTAGTTGCTCGCTTGTATCCTATTTAAAATTTAAAGCTTATGAATATCAATGAGAATACACACCTTCGATTCCAATTCTATTTATATTTCTCATTCTTAACATGGTATCAAAGCACGATCTTAGTATTCTTAAATATCAAAATTTCCTCTATGGCGGAATCAGCCAAATCTAGTTTCAAAATTTCGAATGTTGATTTAACACAGTTAATATATTCAAGATAATTACATATTTACAAAATAACGTCTCAATTCATCCTATTTCATCAGATCCGTGATGTGATATGGTTCCGAAGGATGAACTTGATATGAACAGTTACAATAAGATTTCATTCTTGAACAAAAATCCATTTATTTATTTCATCTATTCCATGACCGGAACNTGCGTTATCGCTCTCTCTCTCTCTCTACCACGCTTCCAATGACACAGAAGCGTAGAGAGACGGGAGAACCAAAATTGGGGAATCGACTGCTATTTATAGAAACCGGACGTCTGGCAGCAGCCACCGCGTTCACTCTAACCATGGTTAAGCTATTCTCAACTCTGGTTGCTTCAAAGTTAAAAATATTTTATTTTTATTAATTTGACAAAATCCACCGATCTCGCTCCTTACCAAAAAACTCGTTAATAAAAGAATATACGTGGTTTCACGATTCTCAAATTCTTCCTCCATCGTACGAGAGGACCGAGGAGGACACACCTCTAGTGTACCAGTTACCGTGCCTACGGTAAACGCTGGGTAGTCAAGCACGAGATTCTAATAGCGTATGAGGAAAGAGTGGCTTGTGCATCTTTTCTTCTTTTAGACAAGTCTAGTAGCCTCTCGTAAGGAATTGTTATAGCAAGCATGAGCGAGAATGAGCAATGACTTGAGTTTCGTTCTTGAGTTCGAGCGGGGGTAGCATTCTGGTCTTAAGAAAAGCCATCCTGCCCGGAAACCCAGAAACTCAAATCGAAATCGTCGAAAGCTTTGCTTTTCGTTGAATTTAGTTGTAGCTTGCTGATATGCTTGTTCGAGAAATTCCTTACTCTCTTTGATATACGAAGACTTTATTATCGCGATTGATGATGATCTAGAAACGGGAGATATGAATGGTTGGGTCATGGAGGAAGACAGCCTCTCATGCATTACTAGAAGGAGCCAGCGTGGAGAGCGTTAAGACCTAACTCTTTCTTGCTTGAAAGAAAGAAGACATGACTCTCCTTTACAGTCTCACAGCTTCTCTCCTGAACCTTCTTGAACTCTAAAGCAATTATGATCACAAGATAGCTTTTAATCTACGTTCTGACTTATTCATCACTCTGATCAGCGAGGAAATTCACTTATACCAATCAAATTAAATGGAACAAATTACCAATCCTGGCATAAATCAGTTATGCATGCTCTTATTGCCAAAAAGAAAATTGGCTTCTTTGATGACACAATTGAAGAACCATTAAGAAGCAAATTCAACCGAATTTGAACTCTGGAATCAGTGCAACAGTATGATAAAATCTTGGTTAACTCATTCAGTTGAAGCAGATATCGCTGAGGGTATTATTCATGCTAAGGCAGCTCATTAAGTGTGGATTGATCTTCACGATCAATTTTCACAAAAGAATGCTCCAACAATTTTTCAGATATAAAAGTCGATAGCAATGATATCACAGGGAACCATGACAATTTCAGCATATTTCACCAAGCTCAAAGCACTCTAGGATGAATTAGAAGCATACTGTGCACCATTTACCTATAATCAACGTCAAATACATGTTGATCAACGCGAAGAAGACAAGTTGATGCAACTACTCATGGGGCTCAATAAGTCTTATAAAACGGTAAGATCTAACATATTGATGATGACTCAATTACCTAATGTGAGGCAAGCCTATTCATTACTTGTACAAGAAGAGATGCAGTGTCAGATAACTTCTGAACCTACTAAGAATTTCTCGATTGCATCAGCAGTGCAGAAGAAAACAACATATTCAAAATTCACGAAGGATAAGTCATGTGAACACTGCAATAAAAGTGGTCATACAATTGATGAGTGTCGAATCCTTAAGTTTCACTGTAAATTTTGTGATAAAACATACAGAAGATCGATGTCAACATAAAAATAATTCTAGAAGGGCAGTACAAATCAATCAACGCAACAATCGAGGATATCGATCATCTGCAAATATGGCTAATGTTTCTCAGTTGAATACAGAAGAACAGTCACCTAATTCCAACCCAAATTTTTCTTTTGACCAATTACAACAAATTGTACAAGCCTTATCTGCACTCAATCATCGTCCTTTTGATAATTCTAACAATAACATCAATGTTGCAAGTTTGTTTCCAGTATCTGCATTATCTATTAACTCTACAAGTTCTAATCCATGGATTCTCGATAGTGGAGCTACGGATCATATAGTATCCAAAGCTTCTGTTATGACTGAACCAAAGGCTACCACCATATCTACGATAAATTTGCTTAATGGAGGGATAACACATGTGTCACATACTGGCAATGTCTCCTTTAATCCTAACCTTAGATTAAACAATGTTTTATGTGTGCCTTCCCTAATGTCCATCAGCAAACTTACCAATGACTTAAATGTTATGTCACATTCTATCCTGATTCTTGTGTTATGTAGGACTTGGCTACGGGGAAGAGATTGGCTCGGGTAAACTATTCGGAGGTCTCTATCATATTTCGTCATCTCCAATCAAATATTCAGCAAATCAAGTATCTCAGTCATCTAATTTGTGGCATTTACGCCTAGGTCATCCTTCTTCTTCTCGTTTTAAATTTCTAGCGGATCAATTGCATCTTAATAATGCTACTCTTTCTCATTAGTGTACTATTTGCCCATTAGCAAAACAAACTAGGTTGTCTTTCCCAAGNGTAGCATTCTGGTCTTAAGAAAAGCCATCCTGCCCGGAAACCCAGAAACTCAAATCGAAATCGTCGAAAGCTTTGCTTTTCGTTGAATTTAGTTGTAGCTTGCTGATATGCTTGTTCGAGAAATTCCTTACTCTCTTTGATATACGAAGACTTTATTATCGCGATTGATGATGATCTAGAAACGGGAGATATGAATGGTTGGGTCATGGAGGAAGACAGCCTCTCATGCATTACTAGAAGGAGCCAGCGTGGAGAGCGTTAAGACCTAACTCTTTCTTGCTTGAAAGAAAGAAGACATGACTCTCCTTTACAGTCTCACAGCTTCTCTCCTGAACCTTCTTGAACTCTAAAGCAATTATGATCACAAGATAGCTTTTAATCTACGTTCTGACTTATTCATCACTCTGATCAGCGAGGAAATTCACTTATACCAATCAAATTAAATGGAACAAATTACCAATCCTGGCATAAATCAGTTATGCATGCTCTTATTGCCAAAAAGAAAATTGGCTTCTTTGATGACACAATTGAAGAACCATTAAGAAGCAAATTCAACCGAATTTGAACTCTGGAATCAGTGCAACAGTATGATAAAATCTTGGTTAACTCATTCAGTTGAAGCAGATATCGCTGAGGGTATTATTCATGCTAAGGCAGCTCATTAAGTGTGGATTGATCTTCACGATCAATTTTCACAAAAGAATGCTCCAACAATTTTTCAGATATAAAAGTCGATAGCAATGATATCACAGGGAACCATGACAATTTCAGCATATTTCACCAAGCTCAAAGCACTCTAGGATGAATTAGAAGCATACTGTGCACCATTTACCTATAATCAACGTCAAATACATGTTGATCAACGCGAAGAAGACAAGTTGATGCAACTACTCATGGGGCTCAATAAGTCTTATAAAACGGTAAGATCTAACATATTGATGATGACTCAATTACCTAATGTGAGGCAAGCCTATTCATTACTTGTACAAGAAGAGATGCAGTGTCAGATAACTTCTGAACCTACTAAGAATTTCTCGATTGCATCAGCAGTGCAGAAGAAAACAACATATTCAAAATTCACGAAGGATAAGTCATGTGAACACTGCAATAAAAGTGGTCATACAATTGATGAGTGTCGAATCCTTAAGTTTCACTGTAAATTTTGTGATAAAACATACAGAAGATCGATGTCAACATAAAAATAATTCTAGAAGGGCAGTACAAATCAATCAACGCAACAATCGAGGATATCGATCATCTGCAAATATGGCTAATGTTTCTCAGTTGAATACAGAAGAACAGTCACCTAATTCCAACCCAAATTTTTCTTTTGACCAATTACAACAAATTGTACAAGCCTTATCTGCACTCAATCATCGTCCTTTTGATAATTCTAACAATAACATCAATGTTGCAAGTTTGTTTCCAGTATCTGCATTATCTATTAACTCTACAAGTTCTAATCCATGGATTCTCGATAGTGGAGCTACGGATCATATAGTATCCAAAGCTTCTGTTATGACTGAACCAAAGGCTACCACCATATCTACGATAAATTTGCTTAATGGAGGGATAACACATGTGTCACATACTGGCAATGTCTCCTTTAATCCTAACCTTAGATTAAACAATGTTTTATGTGTGCCTTCCCTAATGTCCATCAGCAAACTTACCAATGACTTAAATGTTATGTCACATTCTATCCTGATTCTTGTGTTATGTAGGACTTGGCTACGGGGAAGAGATTGGCTCGGGTAAACTATTCGGAGGTCTCTATCATATTTCGTCATCTCCAATCAAATATTCAGCAAATCAAGTATCTCAGTCATCTAATTTGTGGCATTTACGCCTAGGTCATCCTTCTTCTTCTCGTTTTAAATTTCTAGCGGATCAATTGCATCTTAATAATGCTACTCTTTCTCATTAGTGTACTATTTGCCCATTAGCAAAACAAACTAGGTTGTCTTTCCCAAGAAGTTCAATAACAACTCATTCTACCTTTGATTTGTTACATTGTAATGTTTGGGGACCATATAAAATTCCAACCTATTATGGTTTGTGTTTTTTTCTCACTGTTGTTGATGATTTTACTCGATGTACTTGGATTTTTCTTATGCAACACAAATCAGAAGTACGTCATTTGTTAGTAAACTTTGTTAAATTCGTTCAAACTTAATTTCATACTACTATCAAGATAATTAGATCAGACAATGGGACTGAGTTCCTATCTTTGTAACCATTTTTTACTTCTTATGGCATTGAATTTCAGCGCACTTGTGTCTATACTCCNGACACAATTGAAGAACCATTAAGAAGCAAATTCAACCGAATTTGAACTCTGGAATCAGTGCAACAGTATGATAAAATCTTGGTTAACTCATTCAGTTGAAGCAGATATCGCTGAGGGTATTATTCATGCTAAGGCAGCTCATTAAGTGTGGATTGATCTTCACGATCAATTTTCACAAAAGAATGCTCCAACAATTTTTCAGATATANGTTGTAAGTGTTATGCAACTGTAATTCATCCTAAGCAAAAATTTGAACATCGGGCAAATCCTTGTGTTTTCATAGGATATCCTTGTGGTCACAAAAGTTACAAGTTGTATGACATGCAATCTAAAAAAATCTTTATCAGTCATGATGTTAAATTTTGTGAATATGATTTTTCTTTTTCATGAGCTTCTCAAACTTTGACATTACCTCTTTCAACTCCCATTTTACCACTTAATGATCCATCTTACTCAAACATCCATTCTAGTCCTCCCCCTTCTATTCCTTCTATTCCTTCGTCGTCTCCTCCGCCTTCTATTCCTTCTCTAAATTCATCAGTTTCAGATTCATTAGATTCACCCACTAAATCTAATCTTATCCCACCTGATACATCAGTTCTACTCCGACGTTCTACTCGTACCAAACAACCTCCAGCTTGTTATAATGATTATGAGATGTCTTCTGGAGCCAATCATTTAAACTCTAGCTCAAGTCCCAACACTGGCACCAGGTATCCCCTTCATCATTACCTTTCATTCTCTCGTTTTTCTCCTACTCAACGTGCTTTTCTAGCTCTTATTACAGCCCAGACAGAACCTAAAACCTATGATGAGGCAGTTGGCGACCCATTATGGCAGCATGCTATGAATGACGAAATTGCAGCTTTGGAACGTAATCATACTTGGTCTCTCGTTCCTCTACCACCTGGCCATAAAGCTATTGGCTGTCATTGGGTGTACAAGATTAAACACATCTCTGATGGTTATGTTGAACGTTATAAAGCTCGACTGGTAGCAAAGGGATACACTCAGGTTGAAGGCGTTGATTACAGCGAAACTTATTACACTTCGTTGCGTACTCACTATTGTCACTACTCGAAAATGGTTCACTCATCAGTTGAATGTTTAAAATGTCTTTCTCCATGGTAATCTAGACGAGGGGAGAATACAATATGTCAGCTCCATAAATCTCTTTATGGTTTAAAACAGGCTTCTCGCAATTGGTTCTCCATATTCTGTACCACTATACAAAATGCAGACTACACTCAATCCAAATCAGATTACTCTTTATTTACTAAGAGTAAATGTACTTCTTTCACTGCAACTCTTATCTATGTTGATGATATTATGTTGACAGGCAATGATCTCAAAGAAATTTAACATCTCAAAACTAGTTTACTCAAGAAACTTTTTATCAAAGATTCAAGGAATTTGAAATATTTCCAAGGTATTGAATTTTCTAGGTCTAGACAAGGAATCTTTAGGTCTCAAAGGAAGTATGCTCTATTCTTCAAGACATAGATCTTACAGGAGCACGTCCAGAAAAATTTCCTATGGAGTAAAATCTGAAACTTTCTTTAACCGAAGGAGAAAAGTTGAATGATCAAGTAAATACAGACGGTTGGTTGGCAGATTAATATATTTAACTATTACTAGGCTTGACATAGTGTATTCAGTTCGTATGCTTAGTCAATTTATGCCTGAACCAAGAAAACCACATTGGGAGGCAGCTGTTCGAGTTCTAAGATACATCAAAGGTACTCCTGGTCAAGGACTTCTACTACCATCTGAAAATAACTTAAGATTACAAGCATATTGCAATTCAGATTGGGGTGGTTGTCGAACTTCCAGACGGTCTATTTCTGGGCTCTGCATTTTTTCTTGGAAATTCAATTATTTCTTGGAAGTCTAAAAGACAAACCAATGTGTCCAGATCATCAGCAGAAGCCGACTTTCGAGCTATGACAAATACTTGTTTAGAGTTAACTTGATTAAGATACATTCTCCAAGACTTGAAAGTTCCACTGTCTGAACCAACATTATTGTACTGTGATAATCAAGCAGCATTACACATAGCAGCCAAGTTTTTCACGAACGTACGAAACACATTGAAATAAATTGTCATATAGTTCGAGAAAAATTACAAACTAGAATTATCAAACCGTGTTATGTTTCGACTAAAATGCAATTGGGAAGACATCAATTTGATTTTTTGAAAAGACAAGTTGGGTGTGATTGACATACCCTCTCCAACTTAAGAGAGAGTATTGAGATATAATATTTGGAATATATATTATTTATGGAATATATATTATTTATGGAATATATTTTAGATATTATATCTTAATATTCTTTCTTTATGATTTGATTTATAGTATATTTTATTTTATTCTCGATATTTAATTAGTTTATATTTTGCTTACTGATAGGTATTAGTTGCTAGCTTGTATCCTATTTACAACTTATGAATATCAATGGGAATACACATCTTAGATTCCAATTCTATTTCTATTTCTCATTCTTAACATGGTGAATGATATCAACGTCTGAAATCATGAAGAAGAAGAAAGGAGGAGGATTATATAGAAACTTCTAAAGAATTTAAAGAAGTCATGAGAAAGAGACACGTTCCAAAATATTATCAGAGGTTTTAAAACTAAATTACAAGTTTGAGATAGGGATAAAAAGATGTTAAATATTATCAAGAGATGAAGTACTTGATGGAGAATGCAAATGTAACCAAAAAGTGGAGAGATGGACTCTAATATAAAAAGGGAGGTTCTTTGGCTTACACTAGGTCATAACAATTCATGTCCTGACCGCTTTAGTTCTGTCTCTCGACTAATTCGACTCGAGTTTGATATTTTTAAACTCTTTCGAGGGCAGTTGATCTTTTCATCCCACCTTGGCGATTCAGAGCCAGTAAGAGAATACATGTTCTGATGGCTTCAGCTCTGTCTCTCGATTGATTCGACTCAGATTTGATATTTTTGAACCCTTTTGAGGGCAGCTGATCTTGGCTCAGGTATGATAGCTTTAAACTCTTTTCTACCACTTTTGACTCTTTGGGAGACATTTTTTACAATTTAAATTAATCACTTTTTAGCTAATTTAAATTAATTTGAGCTAGGTGAAGCAATTTTCGTAATAATAAATAATATTTCTATTTCGTTCCTATTTTTCCTTTTAACGTGTTTATTGCATTTAGTTATTTTATTCTAAAATTTATTTGAATTTCACGTGAATAATATTCTTTAAATTTTAACTATGTTAAATTATAAAATAATTTAACTAATTAAAATTTATTTTAATTTCATTAATTTATAAATATATTATGAATAATATTTTTTAAATTTTAAGTTTTTGAGCTTACATAACAATCAATCCTAATAATATCTTTAAAAAAAATTAAAGTTAATAAAATTATATAAACATTTTCCAGAGTCCAATAAAAGAATTAATTATACAAAAGCTAAATAAAAATAAAAATGTAATATATAAGAAGAAGAGAAGAAGAATAAGAAATGAAGAAGTGATAAAAATAAAAAGAATTTGTTATCATTTTTATTTCCGATATAATTATATATATACACACATTTATTTTATTTTTAATTTAATTTAATAATTACTTTTTATGTTATTAAAAATAATTTATAACAAAGTTAATTTTATAAAATATATATTGATATTAAATTACAAATTTTAATTAAATATTCAAGAAATAAATAAATGTTTTGATATTTTACTTTTATTATTTGGTTAAAAAAAATAAAAAATAAAAAATAAAGGGCCAAACAAACGTTCAAAAGCGGAAGAGTACCCTAAAACCCTGAGGGCCTTCTTCCCTGCTCCACTCCCCTCTGCTTCTTCTTCCTATTCCGATGGACTGAGGAACCACAATCTATGGTGAAAATGAGGCTTAAGCTTCTTGCTGGAAGAGGACTCCACTCCAACTGTTCTTTCGAGCACTCTATTTCCGGCTTAAAATCGGGTATAAACCCTCTCTCCCTCTCCCTCTTTGATGACTGAAGCTATTTCAATTTCCGGCTTTGATTTGAATGGAATTATTCGGTTTTTAGTTCATTGTCTATTAGGGCTTGATTAATCTTCATCGTTTTGCAGCGTTCACTCGGAAAGAGGTCGACAATTTTGTACCTACCCCAAATGCATGGTGGCTTGGAAGATCATATGCTGCGTCTGTTGCTTCAGATGTACCCCGTCCCGAGAAGGGTCGTAAAAAAGTCTCTAAACAAGATCGGCGAGCAATGGTCGAATCTTTTGTAGACAAGTATTTTCTTGTTTTCTCCTCATTTGAAATTCACTCTTTTTCTCTTTAGTTTTAACAATAAGAGCATCTATCATGACCATTAAGAAGACTGTGTATTACATTTACTACTACTGTTTACCTCAAGGAATTGACATGTGTTCCTAGAAAGATATTCATTGCTCATACTCATAATGCAACCTGAGAAAAATAACTAATAAATGAAACTTTTTCCTGCTTATTTGTTTATGTTAATTGATTTCCGTTTTCTTTTCAATATCATTTTCTTTTAACCTGATCACAGAATGTTCCATCTTTCCATATTGTACTTTGCTCACTGATCACATGGGAGTAATTCGATAGCTTTTGAATGTTTTAATGCATCCTCAGTTGCAAGCTTCTTTTTGCCCGTCAATTTGAAGAAATAATGTAATTTCTGTTCGGTTACTCTTTTTGTTGTCTGCAGGTGAGCAAGTTTTTTAATTGCATCTAATACTTTCTTGGTAATTGAATTTTGGTGGTTCAATACTTGATTATTCCTTCTGCAGGTACAAGGCATCAAATACTGGGAAATTCCCTTCGGTATCAGACACTAAGAAACAAGTAGGTGGCTCATTTTATACTATTAGGAAAATCCTTCAGGAGCTTCAAAATGAATCTACAATGACGTCCTTAATGAGGGAAAGTAAAAAGTCGTTTCGAGAAACAGAAATCAAAGGTAATGGAAGTTTAGCTAAAGATGTAAATTTTACCAGAAGTATTCTTGTTTTTTAGAAGGGTTTTAGTCTCTAAGAGTGAGAATCTCCTTTTCTTTTTTGGCTTTTTGTTTCTTGCCTTCTTTAGATCACGAGAGATGCACGCCTCCATCAGCTTACCACATTCTATTTACTTTTTTGTCTCATTTTAGAGTCTTGAGTTCGATTGAAAAAGAGATGGCGAAACTCATGAGAGATTTCTTATGGGAGGGGGTGGATAGGGAAAGGTTTCACATCTGGTGAGATGAGATGGGAGGTGGTCTCTGGGCCTTTGGACCAGGAGAGTTTAGGCATTGGTAATGTTAGGACGAGACACACAGTCTTGTTGGCTAAATAGTTATGGTGATGTTGTTTTGAACCCAATACGTTGTGGCACAAGGTTATTGTTAGCAAGTACGAGCCCCATCCCATTGAATTGACTAGTGGGGAGTTAAAAGCCATTTCCAGAAACCTGTGGAAAACAATTGCGACGGATCCTCCTTTTCTTTCTCAGTTAATTCATAATGTGGTGGGGAATGAACAAGATACTTGTTTTTGGAGGACAAGTGGTTGGGGATAGACTCATCTGCTCCTTATACCTTTGCTTATACCACTGACCTTTTTCAGGAACCATTCGGTAGTATCAATCCTTAATTAGGTAAATTTGCCAGCTTCTCCTTCCTTGTGTCTCTGGCATCCATTGCCATAGGCAAACATCGGATGTCTTGGCTATTTTATCCTCGCTTTCCTCTTTTCTCTTTAAGTCCAGGAGGGAGAATGTCTACCTTTGGACTCCTTGTCCATCCAAAGGTTTTTCTCATAGCTCATTCTTCCAGTGCTTTTCCAAGACCTCCTCGGTGGGTGATTCTATTTTCTCCTCAGGTTGGAAGGTGAAAATTTCCTAGAAGGTGAAGTTCTTCATGTGGTAGGTTTTACATGGAAGAAATAACACCTTGGATTAGATCTAGGGCAAGAGAAACAACAAAATCTTTGGAGGGCATGAGAGTGGTTGAAGAATATTTTGCTGAATATCTAATATCATTATTTCAAGAATGTGAAAATGAGATTCCTATTCCTCCTTCCTCAGTGCTACGGAAATTTGCATCACTTTTTGAAGCTTGTGGGAGTTTGAAGACAAGATAATGACGAAGAAGGGATTTTGTTCCAAATGGAGAGCTTGGATAGGGACTTGCCTCAGGAATGTCAACTGGGAATCCAAGGGGTAGAACTTGTGCCTCTAGAGGAATTAGACAAGGTGACACCCTATCTCTGTTTATATTTCTTTTGGTGGTTGACATTTTGAGAAGGATGATCTTAAAAGGGGTGGAAGGTAATATTGTTAAGCTTTCAAGTTGGAAAGGACAAGGTTCACCTCTCATCTCTAGTTCTCTGTTGATAGTCTTCTTTTGCTATGGTAAAAAGGATTCCTTTCTCAAGCTCAATTATATTCGGGCTTTTTGTGATTATCTCGAGCCTTAAGATTAATGGAGGTAAATGACAAATTTTGGGCATTAATTGTAACTCTTTCAAGTTCGAGAGGTGATCTGGCTTTGTGGGTTTTGATGTTGGGGTTTTCCTTTCATCCTACTTAGATTTTCCCATAGGCCACTCCCCCGGTGGTTATTTCTTTTGGGACCCTGTCATTGGGAATGTAACGGCCCATGCTCACCGCTAGCAGATATTGTCCTCTTTGGGCTTTCCCTTACGGGCTTCCCCTCAAGGTTTTTAAAACACGTCTGCTAGGGAAAGGTTTCCACACCCTTATAAAGGGTGTTTCGTTACCCTCTCCAACCAATGTGGGATATCACAATCCACCCCCCTTCAGCGCCCAACGTCCTTTCTGGCACACCACTTCGTGTCTACCCCTTTCGGGGAATAGCCTCCTCGCTGGCACATCGCCCGGTGTCTGGCTCTGATACCATTTTTAACAGCCCAGGCCCACCGCTAGTAGATATTTTTCTCTTGGGCTTTCCCTTTCAGGCTTCCCCTCAAGATTTTTAAAACGCGTCTGATAGGGAAGATGTTTCCCTATAAGAAATCTCTCCTAAGTTTCCACACCCTTATAAAGGGTGGTCCGTTCTCTTCTCTGTTCAATGTGGGATATCATAGGGAAGATGAGCAAAAGGATCACTCTCTTATTCAATTGGTATTTCTACTTTATCTCTCCTTAGAGTTCCAAGTTCGATTGGAAAGGAGATGGAGAAGCTTAGGAGAGATTTCTTATGAGAGGAGCTAGAAGAAGGGAAGGGTTGCACCTGGTGCATTGGGAGGTGGTTTCTAGGCCCTTGGACTTAAGGGGGTTCAGGTATTGGTAATGTGAGAATGAGAAACACTAGCTTGCTAGCTAAATGGTTGTGGCAATTCTATCATGAAGTCGATATCTTATGGCAGAAGGTTATTGTTAAGAAACACGAGTCCCACCTCTTTGAGTGGATTGGTGTGGGTTTAAAAGACACTTTCAAAAACCTGTGGAAAGTGATGGTAGCAAATATTCCTTTGCTTTCTTAATTTCTTAATAATGATTTTGAGGACGGGTGGATACCTATTGTTGGGAGGACAAGTGGTTGGGGGATCGACCCTTGCTACTCCTTGTACCTTGTTTATATCCCTTATCTTCTCTGAGGAACCACTCAGTTGTTTCAATCCTTGGTCAGTCAGACTTATCATCGTCTCCTTCCTTGTGTGCTCGTTGTTCATTGACCAATAAGGAAGCATCAGACTTCTCAACTCTACTTTCGTGCTTCTCCTCTTTTCGCTTTAAACCTGGGGTAGAGATTCTTGCCTTTTGAACTTGTGTCCTTCAAAAGATTTTCTTTGTAGTTCTTCTTCCAATGATTATCCAACCCATCCTTAGTGGGGGTTCTATTCTTTTCAGTTCTTCTTGTGGCAAGGGTTGCATGGAAGAGTTAACATCAGGTCTTTAGTGGTTGGGCTACTTTGTTGTATTTTTGCAAGAAGGGAGTTGAGGACCTAGAGCATATCATGTGAAGCTGTTATTTTGCCCGTATTGTGTGGAGCAGTTTCTTTCAAGTATTCAGTTTTAGTTTTGTCACCCATCAAAGTTGCAGGAAGTTTTTAGATAAGCTTTTCCTCCACTTGCCTTTTTGTGATGAAAAGTGATTTTTGTGGCAGGTTGGGGTGTGTGCTGTACTGTGGGGGCTTTGGGGAGAGAGAAACAATAGAATCTTTAGAGGATGTGAGAGCTTGAATATCCATGTTTGGTCCCTGGTTGGATTCTCTATTTCTCTTCGGACCTTTGTTTCTTGACTCTTCGGTAACTATTTGTTGAGCGTTATTTCTCTTGCTCTTGACTGAACTGTCGTAGGCTTTTCCTTTTTGTATGTTCGTGTATTCTTCAAATTTTTTGTGATGTCCCACATTAGCTGGGGAAGAGAACAAACCACCATTTATAAGGGTGTGGAAACCTTCCCTTAGTAGACGTGTTTTAAAGCCTTGAGGGCAAGCCTGAAAAGGAAAGCCCAAAGAGGACAATATCTGCTAGCGGTGGATCTGGGATGTTACAATAGTATCAGAGCCAGACACCGGACGATGTGCCAACCTTCTCGCTGTTCCCCAAAGGGGGGTAGACACGAGGCGGTGTGCCAGTAAGGACGCTGGGCCCCAAAGGGGGGTGGATTTGGGGGCGGTCCCACATCGATTGGAGGAAGGAAAGAGTGCCAGCGAGGACGCTGGGTCCCGAAGGGGGGTGGATTGTGATGTCCCACATTGGTTGGGGAGGAGAACAAACCACCATTTATAAGGGTGTGGAAACCTTCCCTTAGCAGATGTGTTTTAAAGCCTTGAGGGAAAGCCCAAAGAGGACAATATTTGCTAGCGGTGGATCTGGGAAGTTACATTTTTTCTCTATGAAAAACCAAGTTCTTTTACCCAAAGGAAAAAAAAAAACTTAAATTGGAGGCCTACTGATTCTATCAAACAACCCTATGAATATTTATTTAAGAAAAAGATCATTGAGACTTGATTTTTTCTTTCTATACTTCTATTTATATATAATGTTGAATAATGGATTACATTTTTATGACTTTGATCGATGTGTATAGATATATATACACTTTTTTGTTTTTGTTTTTGTTTTTTGTGAAGTTTACATCTCATTATCTCAGAAGTTTCCTCTTCTTTTTTTTAATGCACAAGGCCACCGTTATCTTTTAATATATTGAATTGACTGCTGCTTTGAGTTCAACAACAAGAACTATTCCCATTCAATGATCGTTCATGATGCAGAGAACCCTAATAGTGTTGGCAAAGATTTGGAAGCATCGTCCGATTGGCAAAAGTCCTCTTGTGCTGAGAAGATCTTGTCTGCTAATGATGATGTTAAGCCTGCAACTCTTGTAAGTCTTATCTTTGTCAAAACAAGTATTTGCACTGAATTTGGAGATATGAAGTTTACAGGGCTCTCTTAAGAAAGTTGTAAGCTTACGTTTTGATCTAATTAGGACCGTATAGGTGGATTCACTTCGTTACTGGTGCCACAGCATGTATAAATTTTTTTGCAATGGGACACCTAGATGCTATCTCGTCATTTGCATGTTGAAATTCCGTCGCTAGCCTGTTTTTGTTTTTTTCACGAAAGTGATATACTTCAAAAGATGGAAAATAAGGTTATGATTGAACATGTTACTCTATCAAAAAAAATGATTGGATTTTTTTTTATTTATTATGAACTCCTTTCATTGGAAGTACGAAATTACACACACATATATATTAATTTATATGTTTGTAGGAATTAGTGATGAAATAAGGGAGTTACTGGATCAAATTATTTTAAGTATATTTTCTTTTGAGGTTAATCATATCAAGAAATTCTCTTTTTTGAAATAAGTATCACAGTTTTCATTTTACTTTAGTCCCGAATTATTTAGAAATGATATAAACTTTCTTTCTCACATGGCTATATAACATCAATTTTAAAGAGACTTGTATCATTCTTTATATTCGATCATAAATGTTGACACTGGTTGAGGCGGCCTTCTGTGTTATGTTTATTAATTGATTTTTGTAATTGTACACAGGTTAACCATTCTGGCAGTCCATTGAGAACCAATCTTTTGGACGACTCCGAGGAAGTTATTTCTTCTTCTCATAAGAAACCAGATAATGATAATAAAGAGTCGGGCATTTCTGAACATGTTTGTACTGATAGCCACGTAGTAAAAAATGAACGAGATGCGGTTTCTGATGTTCAGCTTGAAAGTAGTTCTTCATCGGAAGAGCTGAAGCATGAAGACCCAAATTGTAAGGAGCAACAAGTTCATAGTTCTCCTGAAATAGACAGGTTTGCAATTAAACTATACCCTTTAGCTGCACAAGTAAAAAGAGAAATCTTTATATTTTGATGATTCATATTTTGTTTTGAATTATAATTACTTAATTATTGTTGCATATAAGTTACAAATTTTTGTATTTTATATGCTCGATTCATCGTCAAGTTTCCGATAATTAGAATAATAATTAATACTTGTATCTAAGAATCATGAACATGGACCTGAGAACTATTTCTAAAAAAAGGTACGGTTGTTCGTATTGGATTAGATGGGTACTCCTCAAACACCTTTTCCTTTTGGACTCCTTAAGATGTGCCAATCATGTTGCTGATCTTTTTCACCTTGGGATTCTTCACATGCCCATTTCCATGTTTTACTTCAAAGTTTTCATGGCTGCTTATTATGAAATAACTGAGATGTTCCTTCCTGCAATTCTTCTATTTTCCAGGGAGAACATTGACAATAGGACAATGGATCTGGTTCAGCCTTCAACAAGTGATTCAAAACCCTGGGGAGGACGCATTAAGTCAATTGTAGATGGTATAATCAACATATGGAGGAAACTTTAAATCCTTCGAGAAGTGTTAATCAGAGCTAGTAAATATATCGTCTTCACACCGGTTAGGAACAAAGTCTCTGATTCATGTATTACATCTAGCCCTTTTTAACTGGCTGTTTATTCCCTTTTGAGTAACCTTTTGTTAATTTCTAGATTTTTACCTTATGATTATTTCGGAGTTCGAAACAGAATTTCTGGAGACTTTCTTAGTTGAAATTTGCATAGTTGGAGATGAGGAATTTGTGATGTGTAGGAGGGAAGGATTCAACTGCAATACAAACTAGAAATGATAAACTGTGTGCTTTGAGGCAGGATCACTGAATTCAAGCTATATTGTTGTTTTCTTTTTCTTTCTAATTTGTTAGTTTAATCATCCATTTAAGCGCGTGGTTGAAGTGTCCAACTAAGACTATTTTTAAATAGAGATGTTCACTTAACCTACCGGACTGACAGTCTCAAATGTTAGAGTAAAAGTTGCAAAAGACGCTAGTTGCTACTCTTTCATCTAACTCTACCCAATAAAATAGATGGAATAAAGTAAAATAAAGGAAAAGTATTCCCATGAATACTGTATTCCTTTATAAGTTTTCATGGAGTCGAGATAATTTGGTTATGGTTGTACACTTCGAGTAACAATATTAGAGAAAGCTTCACTTAAACCTTTAGTAACTCTCCAAGGTAAACTTTTGGCTTCAAATTCAAGAAAACTCATACATGGTGTCAAGCTCCTCTCGTAGCAAATGTTTGTTTTCAGACTCAAAAAAGCCTTGATTGGAAAAAAAAAAAAAAAAAATTGATGCAATTTTGGTTCATAGATCGCCTCAAGTTCTCTGACATAAAGTTTTTGTTCTACACACAACAAAGCTCAAACCAAGCTGCCTCTAAGATCAGTGGCAGATGAGTTATAAGACCAAAAAAAAAACTTAATCAATGGAGGTAAGAAAGTAAGTTACAAATGCAATGTGGATGAACTGTAAAAGGCATTAATAATTTTTTATTCATACAACAAAGTTCTCAAAGTCCTGCCAATCCTCGTAGGGGAAAATAGGCATTCATTACTCAAATCTAACTTAGAAAGCTCCACTACGCACTTCCAAATCCAATAACACCAGCTGACACATTCATCCAGATAGAAACGGACTATACAAGAACAAGCCAATAAATAAGATGAACATGCGTTTCATTTCGTACCTTGTAAATAATATGGATTGTTGTTCTCATCTCTTATCAAACCAAAGCATCCGCCAAAGCCTCAGGAGTAGCAGCTCCACTGCTGCCGTTCAGTACTGTCACGTTTCCATCTGAATCAACATCCACAATTACAGAGTCACCCTCCTTGATCTCCCTTGCCAGCATCTTCTCAGCCATGCTGTCCTCCAAAAGTCTCATGATTGCCCTTCTCAATGGCCTCGCACCGTAGCTTGGGTTATATCCTTCCTCGACTACCCTATCCCTGAATCTCTCTGTCACTTGAAGCTCGATTTCCTTGGATTTTAACCTATTGAACACCTCCTTCAGCATTATATCTGAAATCTCCTTCACCTCCAGTTTTGTGAGCTGACGGAACACGATCATCTCGTCCAACCTATTCAAGAACTCAGGCCTGAAGTATTGTTTCAGCTCCTCTGTCACCAAGCTCTTGATACGGTTATAGCTACTGTCCTTCTCGTCATAGTCGAGGTCGAACCCTATTCTGCGACCTCCCTTCTCAATTACACTGCTTCCCACGTTTGATGTCATAATCAAAAGTGTATTCTTGAAGTCTACAGTTCTGCCCTTGCTATCTGTCAACCTTCCATCCTCCAGAATTTGAAGCATCATGTTGAACACATCAGGATGAGCCTTTTCAATCTCATCGAAGAGAACCACTGTGTATGGACGGCGACGAACGGCCTCAGTTAATTGACCACCCTCTGTGTAACCAACATAACCAGGGGGTGAACCAATGAGCTTGGAGACAGTATGTCTTTCCATGAATTCACTCATGTCGAGACGAATCATTGCTTCTTCAGAGCCAAAGTAGTAAGCAGCCAATGATTTTGCTAACTCGGATTTACCAACACCCGTTGGCCCAGAAAATATAAAGCTTGCAATGGGACGATTGGGATTCTTGAGTCCAACACGAGCTCTGCGTATGGCACGGCTGATGGCTTTAACTGCTTCATCTTGACCAATGACCCTCGTATGGAGGGTCTCTTCCATTTTGAGGAGGCGGTCAGATTCATCAGTGGATACTTTATCGACAGGAATGCCAGTCCAGGAAGCGACAATATGCTGAATATCAACTTCAGTCACAACAGCTCCTACATCTCCTGCCTCACTTTCCGCCTTGCTCATCTCCTTGCCTTTATCTATGAGAGCAGAGATCTTAGTCTTAAGTTCCATTTCTCTATCACGCAATTCTCCAGCCTGTTTAAAGTAAAAATTCACTTAAAGTTTCCTTTGCTAGAGCTGAATCAACTATCAAAATGGCATGGAAATACTAAAATTTAAATTTTGCAACCACTTGATCATTCATAGAAAAACCCAGAGAAAGAACACCAACATGCAGTTTCAGGAAGCTTAACTGTAAAACATTGCAAATAACAGGGGAGAAAAATAAAAGAGAACAAAATTACCTTCTCAAAATCTTGACTCCTAACGGCCTCATTCTTCTCCTTCGTAATCTGCCTGAGCTCTTTCTCCAGCTCCTTAGCTTCCTCAGGTAGCTGCAAATAACATTAAAAATGTAGCAAAGTCGTGTAGAAAAACACCAGGATTGGAGGAGTTGCAAGGATGATGAGAACAGACCTGAGCATGACGAAGGCGAACTCGGGAACCTGCTTCATCAATCAAGTCAATTGCCTTATCAGGCAAGAATCGATCACTGAAATTTACAGATACCCATCAAAACACACCTTTCACAAACTAATTATGAAAATTAACTACAATCTTAACTAATTATTCCGAAGCACAGATATTACAAGGCAATCTCTCAACTACACATCAATATTATCATAATACATAAAAATGTCAAGGCAATAACCTATCATGCTTACATAATCCACTCAATTACGTGGACTTCAATGTTATCAAATATTATCCAACCAAACGGTCTATTAGGAGGTAAAATAAATGGAGATTAAACACCACAGAGCTTTTCTTTCCACTTAGCTAAATATTATCTTTCAAGGCAACGATAACATACCTGATGTACTGGTATGACAGCTGTGCAGCAGCCTCTAATGCTTCATCTGTGTAACGAAGTTTGTGGTGGATCTCATAGCGCTCTCTCAGGCCTTTCAAAATCTGTATGGTTTCATCCACAGATGGCTCTGGCACTTTGACTGGCTGAAATCGTCTCTCTAAGGCTGGGTCTTTCTCAATGTGCTTTCTGTATTCATCCAAGGTTGTAGCTCCAATGCACTGTAAAAAATAGAGAACCGGATAATTTATTTAGGTAGCACAGGAAGAAAGAATTGAGATGTGTAACGACACTAGAAACATTATAAGGATTACAATGATTGAAAAATACCAGCGAGTACGGTTAAAAACTTCATAAACATTTGTTATCCTATATTTTGCAACTATAGTACCTTTCGTTACTTTTTGTCATGACGGATATCTCTTCATTGAGAAGAATCCTCCTTACGATACAACTTGGTTGAAAAAAATAGAGACAAGATCCAGGTGACTAGTTTTCGTTCTAACAAAGATATGGTGACATGAACCCTTGATAGCTCCAGTTCTTAAGACTTGAAGCTCCAAACTATTCCCTCAGAAATTGAAGCTCATCCTTGGGCATCTATAGTTTACAAAATTCAAGTGCTAAAGAAGGACAAGTTTTTTTGGTGATCCCTTGCCTACAGAAGCTTAGTTACTCAAGTTAGACTCCAAAGTAAAACTACTAGTTGGTTGAAAAGAAAAGCTACAGATCTTTAAAACTGCGCCATTAGAGCATTTTTGTGGCTCATACAGTTTTAAAGAAACCATAAAATTTTAACGAGAAACAGAAATTCATATGTAGTTTTTTTTATCTTGTTCATTAGATAACCTCATGTTGAAGCGTCTCTCACAATATATATATATATATATATATATATAAGAAAACATTGTTCATTGCCCCCATTTTATTTTTAACTATCCCAGAGTGAAGGGTTTTCATCCAATATCTTTCTTTTCTGGGGTTTCCTCTGCCCCAGCCTCTAAGCTGTTTTGGCCTCTTCTTTGGGGAATGTAGGGTCTCCTATAGATAACTATCCAGTTTTTTCTTTTACTAACTAGAGTGGAAGGTCTTCATACAATAGCTTTCTTTGGTGGGCGTTTCCTCCACCATGGCCTCTTAAGTTGTTTTTAGGCTTCATTATAGTGAATTATAGGGTCTCCAGATTACCTGCAGTTCACCCCTTGCAAGGGCAGGCTTTAATATGTTTGCTGCATCAATAGCTCCTTCTGCAGCCCCTGCGCCAATTAATGTGTGCACCTCATCAATAAAAAGGATAATGTCATCACTTTGTTTTATTTCCTCCATCAGTTTCTTTAGTCTTTCCTCAAACTCCCCACGATATTTTGTGCCAGCTACAAGAAGGCCCATATCCAAGGTTATAACCTGCACAACGGAAAATTTTAAATAACTATTTCAATAACAAATGCCCCACAAACATAATGGAGAAAAATAGCCTACTAGGTCAAACTTCAAACAACGGTGTAGAACAGGTTTGACAAACAAAATAATTCCTTGATTTGTCTCAAAAGAACAATTGCCAGAGCTTGCTGACTAGCAGAAATAAAGACTATTTTAATTTAAGTTGGGCCATATAAATAGCCTACAGAGTATCTGGGATTTTTCAGCATAACAAGGTACAGCGTACTGCTTAATTATAATTATGGTTGGATTGATTGTTCAACAAGCAACAAGGACATATGTTCTTGAGTTCCTGAAAAGCGGCCAGTTATTGTAAAAACAAATTCTAACCTTCTTCCCTTCTATCGTTTCAGGAACATCCCCATTAGCAATCCTTTGAGCCAGACCTTCAGCAATGGCAGTTTTCCCAACACCAGGTTCACCAATGAGGCAAGGATTATTCTTTGTTCGCCGACCGAGAATTTGGGTTACACGTTCTATTTGCGGCTGCCTACCAACAACAGGATCTAGTTTACCCTACAGAGGCAAGAAACTGAAATTAGAACCTGTGTTTCCACAGAATAAAAAACTCCTTGTCAGGTGTCACTGAAAATATATTTCCAAAGCACCTCTTCTGCCAGCTTAGTTAAGTTTGTCCCATACTCTTCCAGGGTAGGCATCTTGTTCCCATTGGTCCCTCCTCCAACACCAGCACCAACAGCCTCTGCGCTCTCACCCACCATTCGAATAACCTATTCACTCAATTTGTAAATTATTAGGTTAAAGTTGAAATATTTGCCTCAAATAAACTAAATTGATATTGTCGGGACGAAATTCTTGCCTGAGTCCGAATGTTCGAGGGATCAGCACCTAAATTTTCAAGAACACGAGCTGCAACACCCTCCCCTTCACGAAGTAGTCCCAGAAGCAAGTGCTCTGATCCAATATAATTGTGGCCTGAAAATGCAGGAAAATCATGTAAGTTTCGCATCAATACAACAACGTACAGCACACTTAAGATACACATAAGATAAGGTCCATATAATAGAGCATGGACTTATATTTCTATAGCCAACATAAATACACAGGGATACACATCCCTTTAGATTTCTAAGAAGTTAGCATAAATTTAACATCTACGAATAGAAATGGTGAAATGCATCAATTTTTTAAGTTGAAAAAAATAACAAAATACTACTAATATCAACACCATGATTTTCAAAATTATATACATTGTATCAAGCCACATCCAAAACTACAGAGAAAGATTATTAGTGCTTCAACACCGGGCTCTGAGACACAATTTCGGAGAAAACAATATTGTTCTTTTCTTATCAAGCATTCTGTGTTATCCAAAGAAAGTTCAAACATGTTTAAGATTACCAAGTTGGCGAGCTTCCTCAAGAGAAAGTTCCAAAACACGCTTTGCACGAGGAGTGAATGGAATTTCTACAGCAACGAAACCACTGCCCCGACCAATTATCTTCTCCACCTCCACGCGTGCATCTTTAAGATTAATTCCCAAAGATTTAAGAACCTTAGCAGCAATACCAGTGCCTTCCCCAATAAGGCCCAAAAGGATCTGCTCAGTGCCAACAAAATTGTGACCAAGCCGCCTCGCTTCCTCCTGGGCAAGCATAATTACCTTAATTGCCTTTTCAGTGAATCGCTCAAACATGGCTTTTGGAACACATCTGCTAGCCTTTCCTCCCCTGGAAGAGATTGCAATTGCCATCTTCGAATAGAAATCTTGCCCATTTCTTAACATGTCATCCAAAGAATTAAGCCCCCTAAGTCCAGAGAAGCTTCTTATCCTCAAACCAGGCGCATGGACAGTCGACATCATTTTCACAGCCTGTCTTACATTACCTGATACTTTTGAAGGCGGACACCTTCTTCCACCAATCAAACCAGGAAAATTTGTCGGTTGAACCAAAACTCTAGCCATGATGTCCACAAACTGTCAGGTTTTAGAGAGAGAGATTTATGGAAGTCTCAAAGGAGCTGCTGCTAACTGGATAATAATGTACGGCCGCCGCCGTTGAGGTGGATGCTCGTGAGAGAGGCAACAGCCGCCGCCGCCCACCAGGAAGCCACTGCCGGAGGGATGATCGTTAGAGAGAACGAGACTGAATCAGAGTTAGGGCTATCTCCGATTTAGGGCACTATACCTTTATTTAAATATTTTAAGTTATTATTATTCTTCAAATTTTTTTATTTACATTATCTGCACTTTTTGTTATTTTCTTGTTTTTGAAAATTTTTAGCTAATTTGTGCTGAACTATTTTGTTAAACGACTTGGACTTCCGGGCCGACTCGGCCAACCACAATGAGCCGACTTGGGCTTCAACTATGGACCACGCGGACTGCCACCTACAGCCCGAGTTGGGCTACAACTTTGGGCCGCGTTGGGCTTACATTATGGGCCTCCATGGGCTTCCACTATGGGCCTATTTGGGCCTCCACTATGGGCCATATGGGCTTCCACCTACGGGCCGACTTAGGCTTCCACAATGGGCCGACCTGGGCTTCCACCTACGGCGCGACATGGGCTTCAACTTTGGGCCAACTTGGGCTAACATTATGGGCCAACCTGGGCTTCCACTATGGGCCGATTTCGGCCTCCTATGGCCCAACATGGGCTTTCACTATGGGCCGAGTTGGGCTTCTATAATCGGCCGAGTTGGGCTTCCACAATGGGCCGAGTTCGGTTCCACAATGGGCCTATTTGGGCCACCACTACAGGCTGACTTGGGCTTCCACTATGGGCCGCGTTGGGCTTCCACCAACGGCCGATTTGGGCTTCCGTTATGGGCCCACTAGGGCTTCAACCTATGGGCCGACATAGGCTTCAACTATGGGCCTACTTGGGCTTCCACCTACGGGACTAGTTGGGCTTCACTATAGGCCAAGTTGGGCTCCCACTATGGGCCGACTTGGCCTTCCACTATGGGACGGACTGTTTTCAACTTATGGGCCAAGTTGGGCTTCCACTATGAGCCTAGTTGGGCTTCGAGGATGGGCGGACATGGGCTCTCACTATGGGCCGATTCGGGCCATCACTAATGGCCGAATTGGGCTTCCACTATGGGCCAATTTGGGCTTCCATATTGGGCCGATTTTCGCTGCCATTAATGGGCCGATTTCGATTTCCATTTGGCCGAGTTGGGCTTCCACAATCGGACGAGTTCGGCTTCCCACCTATTGGCCGACTTGGGCTTCAATCTACGGGCCGACTTGGGCCTCCAATATGGGCCTAGTTGGGCTTCCGCTATGGGCCGACATGGGCTTCAACCTATGGGCCGACATGGGCTTCCACTACGGGCCGACTTGGGCTTCCATCTATGGGCCGACTTGGGCTTCCATTATGGGCTGCCATCGGATTCCACTATGGGCCTTTTGGGTTTTCACTATGGGCCCTAGGGCTTCCACTTACGGGCCGAATTGGGCTTCCACTTATGGGCCGACATGGGCTTCAATTATGGGCCGAGTTGGGCTTCCACTATGGGCCTAAATGGGCTTCCACCTATGGGCCGCATGGGCTTCCACCTATGGGCCCCTTGGGCTTTTACTATGGGCGGATTTGGGTTTCCGCTATGCACCAACTAGGCCTTCCATTATGGGCCGACTTGGGCTTCAACCTTGGGCCGACTTGGCTTCCACCATGGGCCGACATGTGCTTCCACCATGGGCCGATTTGGGCTTCCACCTATGGGCTGACTTCGGCTTCCATTATGGGCCGACTTGATCTTCCACAATGGGCCGACAGGCTTCCACAATGGGTCGACTTGGGCTTCCACAATGGGCCGACTTGGGCTTCCACCTACGGGCCGACTTGGGCTTCCACTATGGCCCGATTTTAGCCTCCACTTATGGGCCGATTTGGGCCTCCACTGGGGGCCAACATGGGCTTCCACTATGGTCCGAGTTTGACTTCCACCTACGGGCCGACTCTTAGACTTCCACCTACGGTTGACTTGGGCTTCCACTATGGGCCGACTTGGGCTTTAACCTATTGGCCGACTTGGGCCTACTTGGGCTTCCACCTATTGGCCTAGGTGGGCTTCCACTATGGGCCGACTTGAACCTCCACTATGACCAGTTTGGGCTTTGACATGGGCCTATTTGAACTTCCACTATGGACTTATTTGGGCTTCCAATATGTGCCAATTTCAGCTTTCACTATGGGCCGATTTGGGCTTCCACTATGGACCGATTTGGGCTTCCACTATGGGCCATTTTGGGTTCCACTCAGTGCGCTTCAGACCAACTCCAATAAAGTATTTAGCATTGACAACCCAATTTTCTAGTACTTACCCAACTTTCTGGTACATCATCATTTTAGAGTTTTTATAAATAAGCCACTCAACTGGTATAGATAGTAACTTTCAATTTTTTTAAGTATTTTTTAGTCATCCTATCTTCAAGATCGCTTTCATTCTTATATAGTCATATGGTTCATTCATATACCCTTTTTTACTCTAGTATTATTACAAACCTCTAGAGCGTAAATGCTAAAACTCCCAAATTAAGATGATTTCATCTCATGATATGAAACTCCGAGAAATTTGATCTAACAACCTTGTTGAAGAACAAGACATTCATATTTTGATATGAACCACGACCCAGAAATTTCCATATCTCAAGGTCCAATTACAAGGACGAGAACCAAGAAGCTACAACAAACTTTGTACACTTATATTCAAGCTATGGTGCGCTTATCAAATGAAATTTTAGAAGATGTTGGAGACCTCACTAATAACTTATGCAAAGTTGAGCTTCAAGAAAGAAATGCATTAAAAGCTATATAAAATATTCTTTTCTTTGACGAGGGACATCACATTTTGGAATTAAAAAAAATATAAGGTTTGTTGGAGAGCTAAGATTTTGTTTGCAAATTTTTGTGTTTAGAACTTGCATGCTAGAGTCATTCAAGTGGTATTGATCAAACCTCTTGTAGAGTAATTCGAATCACGAGTTTATAAACGAGTTTTTTCTCTTGATCTTGATCTTGATCATCAATGTAATCCATTCCATATTTTCCCTTGGGTTGATTCCATATCAAATCTAAAATATCAAAAAGCCCCAAAATGATTAAAAAAATCACCGTAAGGAAAACAAGATTTAAATTATCTTGTTGATCAAATATCTCAAAGTCATATCATTGTTTGCAAATTGAGTTTATCTCATGGTAAGTTGAACATTTTTTTTATTTTTCTATTGAAGTTTATATTACATGATTCGGAGTTCATATCACAAACCAAAGCATAAAATCGAACCATTAGGGTTAAATACATTAATGCAATCTAAGAATAAAAGACAATGAAAATGTGATGATATTAATAAATAGTGGAAAGACCTAACTTATTGAACTTCATTATTTACATAAGATCTCACCTTGTATGGCTAAGGAAGCAATATTTTGTTTTTGCACACCATTTTCCAAAAAAATTAAATGTTTAATCATATATCATGATTTGATTTGAAATTTTATGTCACATCGATCGATCGGATAGGAAGATTGAAAATTATAAATTATTATATATTAACAAAATATATTTTATTTTCGATAACTCAATTATAAAAACTCAAAAGTTACTTAAGAACATTTAACTTCTAAAAATTTTCCTATGAAGTATGAGTGAGAAACCATTTTGTATGAAACTGTGTTGGTTTTTAGGTATAGTTTTTAAGTGTCGAATACAGTTTCAAAAGCTCAACATGTTTAGTTTAGAACAATCACATGTTGAACGACCTTCTCAAAATTTTATTCATAACCCTTGTTGGTTTGTAGGTATAGTCTTCATTCTTTGAAACATCAGAGGCATGTTGTCAGAACCATCAAGTGTCGAACGCGGTTTCAAAAGTTAAGCACGTTTAGTTTGAAACAATCATATGTTAGAATAACCTTCTGAAATTTTTTTGAAGAACCCGTGTTGGTTTGTAGGTATAGTCTTCACTCGTACAAACGACAGGTAAACAAAATGGGCATGATGGGCATGTTGCAGAGGATGCCGGGAACCAACAGGTGTCGAATACGATATAAAATCGTGATCGGAATACTAGATATGAGAAGGAAAATGGAAATATCTGTGGTTGTGAGAGTGGGAACGATTTTGATCCTCCGCGTACACAATTTGACCCAAAGATGTTTCGAAAGAGCAACGACAAGGAGGGGAAAAGTTAAGTGTTAGTGGAAATCTAAAGGGATTCCATTTCAACAAATTCCAACAAGGACTTCCATAACTATAAGCTTCCTCCCCATGCAAACCATTTTTGTACTCAACTTTAACCCATTAATCATCTTTTTAATTATTAATTAATTTACTAATTAATTATTATTATTATTATTAATTCTCCTTTCTTCCATCACCTAAATTAATTCATATTAAAGTCCGAAGTTTGCGGATTAGTATCTAAACAACTAACGAGAGACCCCGAATGAAAGTGATACTGAAAATAGGACGATTAAAAAATATTTAAAAGAAAATAAAAATTATTACATATATCAACAAAGTACATCTTCCCTTTTGGGTGACTCAATCATAGGAACTTTATGGTCAAACATGCTCTACTTCCAGCAATTCTATATTGAGAGATCTCTTAAGAATTTTCGAAAAGCCACATGTTGGTTTGGTCTGTGGAATTAGTTTTTACTTTTTTAAAAGCGAGAAATGAGTAACGTGACTGAGTCATCGGGTACCAAATCCGAATTGAGGCGTTTGATGCCTAAATTTGTAAAATGTCCACGTTGCCCCGCGTAAAAAGAATGTGCACCTTGTTATTTCTTTTGAGTCTTTTTTAGTTATTCTATCCTTAGGATCGCTCTCATTCGGATGTGTTCTCGGTTCATTCCCTCTTTTTTCCTCGGGTGTCACAATTTTTTATGTTATTATAAAGTTTTTATTGAATTCCTTCTTTATATGTCGTCCTATTATGATAATCTAACTTATTCGTCATAAAATGATTGAAGTAATTCTTCATCCACATCTCATACGTCAGTGGCGGGGTCTCATTTGTCATGTGTCGGGTTTCATTCTCAATAAGTAAAGCAACCTTGAACCCATACCCTTGATTCCTACATCGAGCCACATCCCGAAGAACCAAAGGTGGCTGTTTGTTCTAGATAAGCCAACATATACATAGGCTCCTCAAACCGATACAACTCAACATTAAAATTTAAAGATTTGAAAGTATAAGGATTATAGGAATCTTTAATATTTGATTAGTCCCATCGTATTTTGTTAATAAAATAAACTTATTATTTTTAATTTTATTTTTGTATAATTAATTCATCATTAACATGGATTATTAATTACGTATAACATCTTAATCAAGTAGGTAATAAATAAATAAATAAATAGCTTATAATTAGTGAAAAAGTAATTAATTTTTAATTAGAGAGCGACCCCTTCTCTTGGAATTTGATTTATTTAATATTTAGTAATTTTTTAAACAGAAAAATATTAATTAAAATGTCTTCCACAATGGGTTGGTGGATTAAAATAGTAATATGTACACTGTAAAATCCATTACCTTTGTTTGTGACTTAGTGCCATTCAACTTTCTCTTTAATTCTACAAAATTAGGTCAACCTTATCATTCTTTTGGCAAGTTTTTTAATTTTTTAATTTTTTATTTTTGTTTCTTATTTTTAAAATTTCAGCCACTAAAGACATGATAGCTGTCCTACGAGCGGACGCTGACATAGAACGACTTTCTTTAATTTGTTTTAGATAATATCTTACAGACGATCATGTGGATTTGTCTGATGTCATACAGTGCAAATATATTGACTTGCACGAACAAAAAGATGGCTTTATGATTTGAGATCAAGATACGAATAAAACCAACTACAAAGATTATAAGAAAAGGACAATAAGAAATTAAATCGATGCACCAAATAAGATTTCAAGTAACACGTACGATTCATGGGAATAGAACCTAAAGGGTAGAACCCGCATGAGCTCTCTCTTAGACCTAAAGACCTAATAACCTGAAAAGTTACTTGGAGCTATAATGTGACCCCCGAGTAAATGAATCGAGACCACATCTGAATGAGAGCGATCCTAAGGATAGAATGGCTAAAAAAAACATTTTAAAAAAATTAAAAATTATTATCTATACCAACAAATTGCATCATTCTTTTCGGTGGGTAAATCATAAAAACTCCAAATTTAATTCAATATTTGGTGATCTCCCTAGGATTTTTCTAGAATGCATGTGAGTGATGACAAAATATATTGAAATAACTCGTATTGTAATGGGAGCTTATCTATAGGTAGAATCATGATAATTATGTAACTTTTAAGATATGTGAAGATTGTTAGGATTTATACGTCATATTCTTTATACGTTACTTGTACTCATCTCCAATGCAATATTTTATTGGGTAAGATTAGAATGTTGTGAGAAATTGGTAAGAAAAAAATGTATATAAATATATAAATTTAATTAGAAAAATGTGGGTTGAAATAAGAAAGGTAACAACCTAAGCCCACGCCATAAATATTGTCTCTTTTTTCCATTACGTATCATCATCATTCTCATGGTTTTAAAACGCGTCTATTATGGAGAAAGTCTAGCCCTACTTCGACCAATGTCTCGTACCGTCTGGTGACTGACTCTTATACTATTTATAATAGTCCAAGCCCACTCTTAGCAAATATTGTCTACTTTGGCCCATATCGTCGTCAGTCTCACGATTTTAAAACATGTCTACTAAGGAGAAGTTTTAGAATGTTTTGTTTCTCTCTCCAACTATTGAGGGATCTTAGAATAAGAGAGAATTAGCACAATCCTAAATATATTATTTATTAGCCTCTAAACATTTATGTCATTTTTCAATTTTGTTCCAAATATATAATTCAATCATCATTTATAATAATGATTTTTTTCCAATAATAACGGATTTTAACGTAGGGCAACTCATCCATACAACCCGTAGTGAATGATTTGAACGACGGGCAACTTATCCATACATCTAATAGATAGAGATTTAAACGAGAGGCAATTTGCCCATACAGTCAATAAAGAGGGATTTCAACGAAAGGCAACTTTCCCATACATCCAGTAGAGAGAATGACATTACCACTACAGACCGTCTAGCGAAAATGTCACAAGCGCAAAGTATGGTAGACTTGCGCTCGAGAGCATAACATAGGTGGAAAAGGGGGTCCACATGGTAGAAGAGTCGAGGGAGGTCGAGTCATTTGATAAAAATAGAAGGCTTTTCCCCAACCACTCGCGTAAGTGTTAAATTATTTTTTTTCAAGTGCATTTAATCATAAATCCATTTTTTAAAATATTTTGCATTCTCGTGCTTTGGTGGGTCGAGTCATATAAGTTGCATAAAAAAAAAGTAAGAAAATTCAAATGAATTATGTCTTCTAAGTCGAGAGTACTCGATTAAATATCGATAGTTAATTATATACTTTTAATCATTTGAGGGAGTAATTAATGGGTGAATTTTCGAAATATTTTTTAAAAAACAGTGATTTTTTTTATAAAAAAAACACATTTTTGAAAGATACTTTTTTAATATAGGCCTAACCATGTGCGTTATATATGTCTCGTTTAGAAAATAAAAAATAAATATATAATTTTTAGAATTTAAAAATATATATATAATATAAAAAACAAAAGCATATTATTTTTACCATTAAGAAAATAAAATCATGAGAAAGTATGTAACCACTCATTTACCCAAAGGACAACCTCATCCATCCTCTAACTATATATCATTTTTAATCATACATAATCTAAAGTTTGGAGTGTCGTTATCAAAATCAAACCATATAATAATTTATTATTTTCCATATATTAGTTAGGTAAAAGCATTATGCATAAAAATATATAATATGGTATAATATAATATAATATAATATGGTTTCTTCGTTACACTCAAGTGCAAAAAGTAGGGGCCGGCATGAGTTGGGTTAATGAAATCTTTTGAGCCAATCTGAAATTTCAAGTTTGCTAGGTTGGTGACCCGAGCAACCGGAATAGATTTCATAGTCCAACCCAACCCAACCTTCTAGTTGGATTACGTTGAGTTGTTGGGTTGTTCTTTTTTTTTATTATTATTTAAAAAATTATACTTTTCCACGATACATGTTACATTAATAACTAAAATCTAAAAAAAATTTCAAATATTCTTTTTAGAACCTTAGTTTTTCATCCACCTATACCATTAATAATAAATAAAAATGAGATTACCCGCTGGGCATTCATTTTAGACAAAAAGATAGATAGAGCCACAACTTCCTATGTTATGGGCTTGCTGCTTTTCATCTTACCTAAAAGTCCCGTGAAATAGTTGAATGAAGACTCGTATTATTCCTTGGGTTTGGACATTCATAAGTTATAACGCATCATAATATCGATTACAAACGTAAAATATCATTAATCTTCATAATAATCTTAAAAGTAAGGTAGGGTTAAATTGGGTTGTAACCCTGATTTCAGGTTGGTCGAATTGACCTTGTGAAATCCCACATCGATTGCAGAAGGAAACGAGTGTCAAAGAGGACGTTGGCCCCCGAAGAGGATAAAGGGTGAGATCTCACATCAGTTAGAGAGAGAGAAACAAATCATTATTTATAAGAGTGTGAAAACATCTCCTAGCGGACGCATTTTAAAACTGTGAGGTTGACGGCAATACGTAACGAACGGTAAGCTTAGACTGCTACAGACCTTACAACAAAAAGATTTTAATTCGCAAACCGACCCAAATATAGTTTGAGTTCGATAATCCAAATTATATAAAGACTCGAGCAAGGACGAAAAGGTAGTACGTAAGAAAGAGAGGGAAAATTTGTGTTAAATTAATGGGCAGCAAAATTGAGAGCCACCACAATTGTGGAATTTTTTAAATAATAAATAAATAAATAAATAATAAAACGTAGGGCCACATGGGTTCCAATAACGTAACCCACAGCCTTTCCCATTCATTACTTAAACCCATCTAAACCCTTTCCATATTCGGCCTCAAACCTTAAACTCCAAAATTACATCACTGCCACTGTCTTTATAATGGCCTCATTGTGGCTGACGTGCCTCGCCGCCGGTTGTCGCACGGCGGTGGCTTGCGCTATAATTGCCGGAGCCACCATGTACGGCCCGGCTTCTCTATGCCGGGTTGTGACGTTTCCGGCATTCTCTTACGTGACCGCCATCTTGATAGTAACGAACGCCACGGTGGGCGATGCCATCCGTGGCTGCTGGCTGGCGGTGTACGCGACGGTGCAGACAGTGTGTCCAGCCATGGCGGTGTTTTGGTTCATCGGACCGACGAAATTCTCGTACGAAACGATTGCTTTGACGGTGGCGCTGGCTTCGGTTGTGGTGGTGCTGCCGAGCTCCACCCATGTGTTGGCTAAACGGATTGCGTTGGGTCAGATTGTGATTATTTACGTGGTCGGTTTCATCGGCGGCGCTCATACTCAGCCGCTCATGCACCCTGTTCAAGTCGCCGCTTCGACAGCCATGGGCGTCTTTGCCACTATCGTCGCCACCCTCCTTCCCGTTCCCCGCCTTGCTTCTCTTCTGGTAAGTTCTTAACTCGAGCATACCTCAATCATAATTGAACATATATTTTTTTGTACTCAGAGATTCGAAGTTCAAATTTATGGGTTTTAATTGTATTGTACTAAAAATTTAATAAAAATAATTTTTATAAAAATTTCTCGACATATAAGCTGCAATTATACATAAGATACATAACTTATCCACGAAAATCAAAGCTAGTTTTCATGTACAATGTTATTTTCTTCGAAATTAAAAATTCAGATCTACATATCCATTATTAATTTTTTTAAAAAAAAAATTATTTTTATGAAATTTTTTCGGAGTATAAGCTTATCAATGAAAATCAAAGCTAGTTTTCATGTACGGTGTCGTTTTTTTCGAGATCGAAGGTTCAAATCTTCGTACCCGTTCTATTTTTTTTAATAATTTTTATTATTTTTTACAAAAATTTGGTACAAGACGTACGGGCTATAATTATACACACACGACAGATCAACTTATCAATGAAAATGAAAGCTGAATTTATATGTGTGATGTCATTTTGCAACACGTTATAAAATAATGATTTTGTTTGAAAATTTTATAATAAGTTAAAATAATAATAATAATAATAATAATAATAATAATAATAATAATAATATAAATGTGAAGGTGAAAAAGAAGAGCGAAGCAATGGTGGACAACGTGGCAGAGCGGTTAAGGCTATTGGTGAAAGCACTTCTTGCTGACAGTGACACAGTGGCAGTAGGGTCCATTTCTAAAGCCTCACTATTATCCACGTCAGCAACCAAACTCCTGCGGCCCATAAAACAATACCAAGTAAGCATTATTATTCTGATTTTTTGCAAATAAAAAAATATAATTAGAATAATAATTACAACCATTATTAAAAATTCAACCGTTTTTTAAATTAAACAAATTATGACATAAAAAATTAAATTTTTGTGTCGAGTAGATCATTAAAGGTTCAAAGACTTATGATTTATTAAACAAAAAAAAAAATCGACGTGTGAGATACAAAAATCAAAACTTTATGGTTTATCAGACACTTCTTACAATCTAATGATATATCAGACATACAGCACCGAAAGTTTAGGAACTTATTAGAAATTCTTAAGAGTTTAGGACTTATTCTTATAAAAATCTAAAGTTAAGGGACAAAATTGTAATTTCATCGGGAAAATTCAACCATTTTTTAAATTAAACAAATATATGACAAAAAAAAATTGAATTTTGTGTCGGGTAGAGATATAAAAACCAAAACTTTATGGATTTATGAGACGTTGTATAGTTTAATGACCTACCCGACATACAACATCATCAAAAGTGTAGGAATTTGTTAGCGTTTAAGAACTTATTTGATAAAAATTTGAAAGTGGAGGGACTAAAATTTGTAATTCCGAACAGGAAAGCATGAAATGGGAGTGGATACCACTGAAAATATGGCAATTGGGATGGCTAAGCAGCAGCCAAAGATTAGAAGATTTGGAAAGGCCCATAAGGGGAATGGAATTAGCTTTATCAACCATACCTTCATATCCAATTCATAATGAAGCTCTCAAAAATGGCGTAAACGCCTTGGAAAAGCACATAACCCAAGCTTTAAACCAAGCCAATGCCTTTCCACACCTTGATTCAGTGCATACCTTCCCCAATTCAAACCCAGATGAGTATCCAATCAACAATGTCCAATCCATTCAAATCAACAATCTTCCCTCCCTGTTCTTCGTATTCTGCATGAAACTCCTCCTCGAAAAATCCCAAAAAGACCCTCAAAAACCGAAGAAATCCCAAGAACAAAAACAAGAACAAGAACAAAAACGGCCGATTTTGAGCTGCGAGAGACTAATGGCAGCGCTAAAATCGGCTGTTTCGTTGGGAATGGCAGTGTTTTTGGGACTAATGTATAGCAAAAAGAATGGATTTTGGGCAAGTTTGGGAGTGGCTGTCAGCATTTCTTGTACTCGAGAGGCTACGTTCAAGGTAGCTAATGTGAAGCTGCAAGGAACCGTGGTGGGCTCTGTTTATGGCCTTTTGAGCTTCGTTGTTTTTGAGAAGTTCTTATTGGGGAGGCTTCTTTGCCTTGTTCCATGCTTTGTTTTCACTAGCTTTCTTCAAAGAAGCAAAATGTATGGCCCAGCTGGTGGAGTCTCCGCGATTATTGGAGCTGTCATCATTTTAGGAAGAACAAATTACGGCTCTCCTAAAGATCTCGCCTTTGCTAGAATCGTGGAGACAATCATTGGAGTATCATCTTCAATCATTGTTGATATCATTTTACACCCGACCAGAGCTTCTAGATTAGCTAAAATTCAGCTCACTTCCACTTTACAAGCTCTTCAAAAATGCATTGATTCATTGAGTTTTCAAGGGGAAGAATTGGAGAAAAGCTCCAAAGATTTGGGAGTTCATGTCGGTGAGCTGAAGCAGCTGATTGATGAAGCTGGGATGGAACCAAACTTTTGGTTTTTGCCATTTCAGAGTGGTTTATATGGAAAGTTGTTCGGATCTTTGTCGAAAACGGTTGATTTGTTTGCTTTCGCTCATCGTTCGATGCTCGAAATCCGACAGAATCATTCGTCGTCGTGGGGGAAAATCGGCGAGAATTTAGCAGAGGACGTCGAGGATTATAAGGAGAGGGTTGGTGGGTTGGTGAGATGTTGTGTGGATGTGAGTTCATTGGAGTCATTGAAGAAGCTTGAGAAGGAAGCAGAGAAGAAGAAGACGGATGGGTTAGAGGACGTTGAGATGGGAGAAGCTGAAAGGGTAATGGAAATGGAGAAAATGGCGAAGGAAAAGATGGTTAGTTCATTTGTGGAGCATTCAGTGGAGATTGTTGAGCAGAGAGGTGAAAGTGAAGCAATTGTGAGCTTAGGTGCTTTGGCTTTTTGTTTGAACTGTTTGATGAAGGAGGTTGAAGAAATTGGGAAGGGAATTAGAGAGTTGATTCAATGGGAGAATCCTTCAAGCCATGTTGATTTCAATGAAATCATGTCTAAGATTCATGTTGTACAAAAGGGTGTAAAGGGTTAATTTAAAAGAAACGATATCATTTAATAATATACTAATCCGTCTTGAGAATCTGTCGTTTTGAGAACTAGTTATTAGATAAGTATTGTTTTGTTATAATTTATAAATATCTCGCTCGAGAAATTTGAACAATTGGGTAAATGTAGAATGTTTTCTCAAACGAATGTCTCGACATGACATAACCGAACAAAAGATTAACGAATTTTGAGGTTTTGGAAACCTTTCCCTAATAGACACATTTTAAAATTGTGAGGGTGACAGCTATATATAACGAGACAAAATAGACAATATCTGTTAATGATAGACTTTGGATGTTATATCCAAAAATACTAAATTTTTTCTTTAAGCAATTTGTAAATACTAAATTTCTTGCTACCTTGTTGTCACAGACTTAGAAATATTTCTCACAAGTTTTTTTAGTCAAATATCATTTTAAGTGGTGAGTAGTAGCTATTAAATATATCGTTAATGAGCTCGTTTGGGTCCATGTATACGTGTGGGTTGTATAGAGAAGTATTATACATCCATTTGTGCGTACATGTTAAATCATATGCGACACAACCACTTGTCTCTACACCAGGCCAAGTCATTCAGCTCAACCTTACTCTACTCGGAGTCAAGGTCTCAATGCAACGTTACATCCAACATCATCTTGATTCCCAATTAACATGGTCCTCACATCTTGATGTCATCCCAAGTCATGGGATGTCGTCGGCCATCGTAGCTTACTCAATCATGCCATCGAGAACGAGCTTACATGTCGTTCATAACATCAAAACATCCCGAACATCCATCCATCTGAGTTCTATCAAGGCATTAACCCTTCCATGATCAAGTCATGTTATTTACAAATACCGTACTCAATAATAGGTGAAAACTCCAACCTTCAACATGAGAGCACAAGTGTAATAAAAGTAAAGCCGGAAGTAAGCCATGAAATTAAGTCTCATCAATCCTATTAAATATTATGTGTTTGCATTTTTTGATTGCTACCATGTTTCTAGGTAAAAGACAAATTGGAATCTCTAGTCGTGGAAGCTATATGATATAAGTGTGAGATATGGCTAATGTAAAGGTATATTTAATATTATGAGGTATATATAAGTAGATCTATGTGGGGATCCGTGATTATTAAATTTAGATTTATCTAAGGTAGAGCAAAACTAACCAAAACCCTCCATTTTAAAACCATGAATCAAAGTCAACCACAACATAGTTCAATTAACTTGAAATACTATCTCCAACTAGGAAGTTCAAAGTTCAAATTCTCGCCCCTTGAAAAGAACACGAACACAAGTCCTTATCTAACCGATATTACGAAACACACTAGTTCGTACTCGGGTGGGAACCATCCTGCAAGCAGACAGGCTGCTTATGTGTGCTAGGCTTCGTATATAGCTATTAGAAACCCAAAAAGAACAATCCCTTGGAGGGTTCAAATCCAAAATCCAAGACATTTTTTCATTATTATTACATTTGGAAATCTACAATCATAACCAGAAGACTTTTATCTGATCAACCACAACACTTAGGCTTAGATTTCTTCTTTTTTTTTTTTCCCCTTCTTTTAACAAAGCAAAAAGCATTAAACAAGATGCTTTTGTTATACAAATCATTCTAATGCTTACTTTTAAAAATGCAGATAGGAGAAGAAGAGAGCAAAATAAAAATTATGACTAAAGAAAGAAAGAAAGAAAGAGAAAAACAAAGAGTAAAAATATGATGAGGGTGACAGCTCCATCGACGACGTTCGTTCTACAACAAGACCCACTGGCACCAAGTGAAACAGGTGAAGTCCTCCTTACTTAGGGCAAATGTAAAATTTAAACACTCACTGCCACAAAAAGCAGAAGAGACAAAGCCAAAGAACTTGCCTGCTGCTCCTGCTGCTCCTGCTGCTGCTGCTGCTGCTTCCTCCTCATAACATTTCTTGTGACTTCCTCACGCAGCGGCTTACCTTTTTCTTGAAATCTTCCCTCCTCTCCCTCCATTCCTTCTGCACCAACACACATGTAAACAATTCCTTGAATCAAATTAGATGACCCAATAAGATCAATGATTCAATACAACTTCTTATATATACACTATTAAAACAAAAAAAGCAAAAAAAAACAAAAAAAAAGAGCTCAATCCAAAAGAATGACAAAAGGCCTTATACCCACAACTCCCCCGTAATTCTCTCACCCTCTCTTTCCCTCTAAAAAGAGGATCCAACAAAATCTCTCCCTCATATCCCTGCAGCAATTCATGCTCCACAACCATAGAAACTCCAAAAGCATCTAAGAACCTAGACCGAATCAACCGATCAAAATAGTACTCTCAAGGATATAGTCAAGGTCATTTGATGCAACTCTAAGACAGCACCACTAGGGCTCTCCAATAAACGGAAGAGTTTCTCTGCACATGGCCTGAAGAATGAACTTCCCCCTACAAGACCTATTGGGCAAAGAACTTTTTCTAAAAGATCTAACCTTCCAAAGCGAGGAAAATGAAGGGGTGACGGGGAAGTGAGTAGTGAGGAAACACTTAAAAACATGGGAGAGGAAACTAGAAAAGAAAAGGGAAAAAAAAAAAAAAAAAAAAACTAAGGATGTNTCATCCATGATACGAAGAATCCCTCCTGCCCCATGACATAAGTAAGAATCCCTTGAAAGAAAGATTGAAGTAAAAACCTTCAATGACTGCCTATCCATGAAAGGCAGCCAAACCCCAAAACAGAAAAAGACTCACTCCAAGCCAACAAAACAGACGCCACAAATTAAAACTTAATACTCAACCAGCAAAGGGGTTTTCCCCCACCCAACAATCCTCCCAAAAATAGGTGTCCAAGCCCATCGCCTATAAAGCATTTAACAAACTGGGACAAGAAAAAAAAAAACTATAGATATTCAAGAGGTTTCTAGAAGATCCCAAAACCATATAATCAAACCCAATTCGACTTAGAACATGACATCAACCTATATTCAACACAACTCTCGGTCAACACCACCAGGTTGGTGAAACGTGTAACGACCCTACTTTTTCCTTTAAAATAAGACAACTATTACATACATGTCATAACTACTATGGGTAGAAAATCATTTAAAAATAGTTTAAAACTTATACGAATAAATTCATTTCAATAATAATAGCATGGTTTAAAATAAAAAAATAACACCTATCAAAGTTTTGAGATAAAATGCTCAGATCCTTCTTCAACATGGAGTCTACAACTTAAATGCGTAAAAACTAACTATCTGGTATGGGTTCCATAACTTTCTCATCTGATACCGTTGTCCGCATATGGGACCCTTGTTTTTTAGCGGTAAAATGTTAAATGTGGTTTGATTATTTAAAATAACCACCAAGATTCATGTTGGGACCTACTTTTCATGACTATTCCTTAGGATCTACTTTCTTTTTCATATAAGGTTTGATGCATAATATTTCTCTACACGTGGTTCACACATGCGTGCAAGAACCCACTAGGCAGCTCGTATACGTACCCCCTAAGTTGACTATATGCTAATACACACTTATGCTACCAAAAACCAATAGAAAGGAGCATGTATCATATTATGGTGTACGCATCCATACAAAACATGTTGGAGAAGTACTCATGCTTGTGACATACAACATGCATGAGATCCCACATTTTAAATCATGGAACATTTTTATGATTCATACTTACATACTTTTCATGACATAACCTTTATAATGAGACATACATAAATGTCCAGCATACATGGCTCATCAAGTGTCTCATATGGTACAATGTCAACATAGTTTCATAGCATAAACGAATCAATAGACTCAGAAGTCCATGCATCATAGAAAATTCATAGAAATCCCATAATACAAGAATTAAGATGTATAAACCACACAGTACGTAATAATCATATATCATACAATTATCCAACTAAGCTTGAAAGTGCTCCAACTGGAAGTTCAATAACTTGTAGGCCTAAACCATAATCACTAAATTCCTGGGTTGATGTTCATTTGATCCTGTTTGTCGAGACCTGGTTCTGAAGCTAATTTCGAACATATATTTTCACTCTCTTCTTTCTTTCTTCTCCTTTCTTTCATCTTTTAATTCTCCAAATTGATTTTGGAGAGAGATAAGAAAAGCAATGAGTTGAGATAATAAAAATAGTGGGTTTGAGAAATTATTTATAAGGGAAGGAAAAGAAAAAATGGAAAGAAGAGGTTGAGAGGTTGAGGGAGTTGAGTTAAAGGGTTGAGATTTTTAAGGGGAAAATGGGAGATTACTATGTTTTTTTTTTTTTTTTTTTTTTTGTTACATCTAAAAAAACTTTTGTCCCCAATAGTAATCGAACACCTCAAAAGGTCTAATGTAGCGTGAGTTCAACTTGCTCTTACATCCAAATCTCAAAATTCCCTTTAACGATGCCACCTTCGGGAATACCTTGTCGCCTATCTCAAACTCCAAGTTCTACGCTTCATATCGGCGTAACTTTTCTATCTACTTCGGGTCATACGCATCCTTGTTCTGAAATAGTCTTCTACCTAAGTTGAATGTGAATGGTTGAGGCTAGAGTTCGTCTACAACTTAAATAGTCTTCTACCTTAAGTTGAATGTGAATGGTTGAGGCTAGAGTTCGTCTACAACTTAAATAGTCTTCTACCTTTCCATTAAAAATCTCAACCCAACTCCCTCAAATCCCTCAACCTCTCAACCACTTCTCCTCATTTCTTCCACTTCTTCTCCTTTCCCCTATAAATGATCTCCTAAACCAAACATTCCATCATCCCAACTCATCCCTCTCCTTATTTCTCATCTCCATATCATCCTTTTTTATCTCCAGTCACACCAATTTTGAAAATAACAAGAAAAAAGGAAGAAGAAAGGAGAAGAAGAGAGAGAGAAAAAAAGGAGAGGAAGCAAGTTCGAAGTTAACTTCAAAACCAAACCTCTACTTACATATGATTATAGCACGTACTATGTGACTTATCTACGTGTTAATTCTTGTATTATAATATTCTTATAAATTATCTATGATGCATATACTTCCAGTATGTTAATCCATGTATGCTATGAAACTACGTTCATGTTATGCTCTATGAGACACTTGATGAGCCATGTACGATAAGTACGAATGATTGAACATGCACATGTATGTTTGTCTCATATGAAAAATATGTCATAAAAAGTATGAGTGAATGATGTACTTCATAACCATGTACCATCATTTAAAATGCAAGACCTCGTGCATGTTGTATATGTCATTGGCACAAGTTACTTTCCTAGTATGTTTTGTATGGACGTGTACATCATGATATGATGCGCTCTTTTCTTTTCATTAGCTTCCACCAGCATGAGCATGCACTAGCCCCTAGTCAGGTTTAAGGGGTACGTATACGAGCCCACCTAATGGGTTCATAAGTGTGTGCATGAACCGTGGGTAGAGAAATACTATGCACCCAACCCTACCCAAAAAAGAAAGCAAAACTCAAGAAAACAGTCACAAAAAGTAGGACCTACTATGAACCATGTTGCATGTGATTGCATTTTTCCACCCCAACAATGGGGTCACTTATAAGGTATTTTTAAATACTCAAACCATATTTAACATTTCTATAGGTAGAGGGCCCCATATACAAATAACGACGTCAACTGTTTTAGCGCTGATATCCATGTACATTAACATTTCTATAGGTTTAAGGGAAAACATTAACTTTGATGTGATATCCATGTACACAAAAGAAGAGTATAATGCATATTAAGATCCTGCAGGTGTTTCTTTAATTCAGCTAATATAAAGACATAATGCAATCCCATGTAAAATACTCAAAACAAAAACCAATGCATGTAGCCATATATGAAGCATAGATAGAACAAAAGTTGGTAAACAAGCTGGAACACAATCACTTACAGCAGCTTCGACATTCGCAGGTGATTCATCATTGGGGCTCGATAGCATTGATATAATACTCAAAACTATGCTTTCAACCTACACCAATAACAACAGAGTCTTCGTTAATATTTACGAAACCCCAAGGAAAACAAAGTGCCTACACCACATCATTTGCTCTAGTTGTGAGAAGGCTAAAAAAAAGAAGATTAATGAACATTGCAGGGAAGGAAGTCTCTATGTCTAAATATAAAGGCAACTCATAGGATATTAAATCCTACATAGGTGGTTACTATGGCTTGAATTGATCCCCTATAAGCCCTTTATTTACCTCGCCTAATTGATCTCTAGGTCAACACAAGGTGGTCATATTATTCAAGAGTCTAATATTGCTTCTGCCTCGAGTATTCAAGGGTGAAATTCTAAGACGCATGGATACTTTAGTTTGGCTATTGGACACTTGTTAACACAATGGACATATTAGACACTAATTGTACAAAGTCAACATAGGTCCAATATTTATTTGTTAGACATGTATCTAACACTTGACTTAGAAAAATTTTAAGAGTGAAATATATCAAACTTATTTTGTAGGCATATAAATGCATAAACTGATTGACTTTGAACTTCTTTCTTGTATAAAAATTAGACCTAGTTTAATAAACGTGTCATTGTCATGTCCGTATCCTAGATTTTTTAAAAAGATGACATGTCACCGTATTTGTGTCGTGTCCCTATATCATATTTGTGCTTCTTAGGGGATATTCTTGCATTCAAATCTTGTGAATGATGGAACTCTAGAATAATATTAAATTGTTTAATAAACCGTCCTAACCAGTCATCATCCATTTTATACAAGTGGCTCTACACGCTCTTGCCAAAGTACAAAGTAAATAGAGAATAACGGACATCCATAACTTCAAATTTAAACTTCTAAACCCATTTTACCAACAGGATGATAATGACAAAATAAAAAGAAACATTTTTTTTTTCTCTTTGTTTCTTTTTTAGAAGAAAGAGTTTCATTGATGAATGAAAAGCAAGACATATTTAAATATTAAAAAATTGATATAAAATAATAGATACCGTATGAACAGGGGTCCAACGCTCGCTAGCAAGCTCATAGCCATTAGGATCATCACCAGGGGGGTGAAGGATTGAAATACAAACACGCCCATCAGGATAGACTACAATTCAAGAAATCAAACTCAAATTCTTCATTGAGAAGAAAGAGAATACCAAATAATATAATAACAAGAGTAACAGACCATTAGGATGCCAAATCTCTGAAGTAAACTTGACGGACGGAGCACTATTTGGATAATTTGATGGAAAACTCATAATGGCGTTAAAGAAACCCCCCTCGCTGCAATTAGATTATTATAACAAGAATTCTCATTAGATTCACATTCAGATATTAACCAATACAAAAACAGCCAAACTAACTTCAAATGATCAAGACTGGCAAAACACAAATATAACCAAACATTCGCAATCGGAATTGAGGGGAGTTTCCTTTCCACAATGATAGAACGTATGAATTAAAAAGAATAACAAAGAACGCAAATGAACAATAATTAGACTAAAACCCATATGTAACAAGAGAAATAAGGCAAATCAACACCTAAACCATTTTATTCAAGATCAACTATATTACCTGGCCATAAAAACCAATATAAACCCTAAATTTAAAAGAAAACAAGGAATTGAAAATTGAAGCAGTGTAAAAACATACTAAAGCGTATCAGGGGGACCAATAATCGTGACGCTCCATTCAAATATATTGCTCTCATCCACCAGACCGGCGGAGAATCCATCGACAGGGTTCTTGCAGAGATCTGAAAGGCACAAAAGAGAGTAGCCAGACAACAGTTCAAAAGAACGCATCGAAATAAACCCTACGACTCGATGATTCACAGAATCGGAAAAGAAAAAAAAAAAAAGAGAATCGAATCAAAGTAAATAAAAATCTACCTTTAAGCTGCTTCTGAAGGAGAAGACTTGCTTGAGAAACAGCCATGGGAGATTACAATCGTTCGATTCGGCGAGCCCTGCGTGCTCCTCGATTGCGGAGGGCGGAGGAAAAGGAAAATAACAGAGGGAGTCTAAACATGTTGTGACTTCACGCTATTTATATAGACGAGGAGTTTACGGAATGTGGACTGTAAAGGAAAATTAAAAAATTAATAATAATAATAATAATCACACACGGGTAAGTACATGGGAACTTCATATTCATTCCAATCGTAGGCTGCCACGTATGTGATTTAGAGATCTGTTTATATATGAACAGTGTGAGTACCGCACAGGATTTTAATCAACGTGATTCCCATGTTGTTCCGAGGGGCCGAACGACTGTGGTCTTTCTGCACGGGATTTGGGTTAATAAGAACCGTTGATATATGGGAAGGGAGCCCATTGTATCTTATCTTACCATCTCAAAGTTGCTACCTTCCAAATTTATTTTTGGACTATTTTATTTAAATACTTATTATTAAAATATAGTGCCAAAAAAAAAATAATTGAACGATGATCGACAATGACGACCGGTGACCGCCAGCACTCGTTAATGACACGGATATAAATTCAATGTCATTGTCAACTGTCTCATGACTCCCAGCCTTTTCCTCTTGTGCTTTGTCCATTTGTCGTTCGTCGAATGTTTGATTCATTTGATATCGCTTGTTTGAGTTCAATTTTTGTTTTTCTCGACTTCTTAATTTGCATATTGTTTGTTCAAGAAAGCTACGTTCGCCTTCGATTTTAGTTCTGTTAACGACCACCTCGGAGTTTCTCATCTTCCACTGCCTATCTAAGAGCTCTATTGTCGTCAATCTCATTTTCACAGTCGAAATTTTGTTGTTCACTCTCTATCTCATCTCTATAAAACTTTCGTCACTGTGTCGCTGCTCATCAAGTTGTATCTTGTGGTTCATGACATAATCATGAGCAGCATCGTCGGGTCTACCCCAGTCACCATTGTAGAAAGCCACCCACGTTGTCCAAAGAAATTGCATTGAAGACACGTTTGTTGTTGTTCTGTAGTAGGGTTTTGACAATTCGGTTCAACCAATTTGGTTTGATAATCTTAGGTATGATTTTAGCGTTTGATAGAGTTTTCGTGAACTAACTATGAATGAAATGTTATAGCATGACACGTATGTTTCCAAGTAAGGATTAGGTGTGAACATGTTTAACCATCTATAGTACCAATCATTGTTCCCTGTATATTATGTACATTTCTATGCCTCTTCGAGTTAAGAGGTTATCATAGTGGACTACTAAAGGGTTGTCAACTAACCTTTAGTATCGAGCAGTCTATTACGAATTGACTCACATATGTATCGTAGTTGGCTCTGACACGAGGCGTCTCCCATCGTAGTCATGATGTTATCAGGTTACCATGAAGGAGCTACTAAAGGGTCATCAACTAACCTTTATAGACGATGAGTTTATTATATTAATCTCACATACACACATCTTAGTTGCTTAAATAGGGAACTACCTAGTTACACACCTAGTCTAGTTAAGCTTAGATATATGACCTTTAAGTTAAAAAAAAATAAGTACGTATGACCGTTCAGGGGTTTAATGAGTACTAAGTGACATGTATGTACATACATAAATATATCTATACATACGTATATAAATATATACATATTAGATAGATTGATAGAGTCGAAATGTCTCATAAGGGGATCCATCCATAAATAAGGAGGAATCTCCCGTTTCTATCTATTTTTTATCTATTTGAAAGAAAGCGATATGTATCTAATAGAGTTTACATTCTATGTACTGTGTCCAATCATTATTTTATGCATGTTTCATTCTCTTATCCATCAGTCCAATGCACAAGGCTCATCTCATGGAGAGAAAAATCAAAATTGAGTTGTAGTATTGTTGTTTGTCGTCTCGACACATTCCTTTCTATCCCCGACATCGTCCCACATAGAAAGAAATAACACAAAATTCCGATCTAACATGTGGGTTCGCTAACGTAATGCGAGAAGTTGAACCTAAACTTTTATATATATAACTATTTATTTATTGTTTTTAATTTCATAATTAATTTTATTTATTATTTATTCTCTAACTATTCTTAAAAATAATTTTTAAAATATATATTAAAATTGAGTGGTAAGATTTAAAAATAAATAAATTAATATTTTATTTATTAAAAACAAGCAAATCTGAATAAATAAGCGGAAACAACTAACTTTTTGAGTTTGTTAAATTTATTATTTATCAATGGTGGTTTAACAATAATTAAATTAAATCTAAAAAAGCATTCAAACTCTAATTTTGGTATTTTATTATTACTTTTTTTTTTCTTGTCTTCTCTTTTGCCACGTCATCATTCAAAACCCAATTACCAAACAATAATCATAATATCCTAATTAATAATAAAAAAATAATAACAATATCATTCGCTAACTAACCAAAATATTATTAACAACTATATGACTATTTGAATATGTTTTTATAGTTTGAAAAATATTTTTGAATGCCAAATTTAATTTATAAATTAATATATATAAAAATAAAGGAAAAAGAAAAATTGAGGGTTTCATTCGTATTTTATTCATCGAGGTTAGGTTGGTCGTTTATTTTGAACCTATTGTCAAATACAATTTTCTCATATGAGCCCACCATAACACATCCAATCAAATCCATCCACGTCATACACACAGATTCGAAGGGCAAAATGGTCTTTCCACATCACCCAACACACCTTTTCTCTTCCCCCTATAAAACCCTAACCAAACCCTTCTCCCTTCCTTCATATCATCTCTTAGAGCTCTCATTTCCTCATCAATGGCGTCGCCCTCTTCCTCTTTCCCTCTCCTTCTCGCTTTCTTCGCCGTCGTTTCTCTCTCCGAAGCCACATTTCCGGGCAGAGGCCTCACTCTGACCCTCGTCAACAACTGCCCGTACCCCATCTGGCCCGCCATCCAACCCAACGCCGGCCACCTAGTCCCGGAACGCGGTGGCTTCTTCCTCCCGTCCCTCTCCCACCGCTCCTTCCCTGCCCCCTACCACCACTGGTCCGGCCGTATCTGGGCTCGAACCGGCTGCGTCGGTGACCACCACCATTTAACCTGCCTGACCGGCGACTGCGGCGGGAAGCTGGAATGCAACGGCGCCGGCGGCAAAACCCCAGCGACCCTAGCCCAGTTCAGCCTCCACCACGGCCACAAGGACTTCTCCTCCTACGGCGTCAGCCTAGTCGACGGCTTCAACATCCCACTAACCATAACCCCACACGAAGGCCACGGTGTCTGCCCGGTGGTCGGCTGCCAAGCCAACCTCCTCAAGACCTGCCCAAGCGAGCTACAACTCCACGCGCCGCACCGCTACGGCCAAGTGATAGCCTGCAAGAGCGGGTGTGAGGCCTTCAACAAAGACCAGCTCTGCTGCAGAGGGCATTACAACAGTCCACATACTTGCAAACCGTCGTCGTTTTCACTGTTTTTCAAGCACGCTTGTCCTTCCGCTTTCACGTACGCTCATGACACTCCGTCGCTGATGCATGAGTGCGCCGCGCCACGTGAGCTTAAGGTTATCTTCTGCCATTGATTCAACCTTGCTTACATGGAGCTGCCACGTGAGCATTCTCCTGCCACTTAACATTGTCGACGTGTCGTTGTTTTGTGTTAACAATAAGCTTTTGGGTATGATTGTTGTATGTTTATGGTTTGTTTAAACTCTGTGTAAGCTTTTGCTTTTTAAAAAGTAGTTCTGTTCATGCATATGGGTATATGCCTCCAGATTCTAATATATATTTTAAAAGTAAGTTTGTTCACGTTACTGGATAATTGACTAATTTTGACTGGCTCCAGCATTCTTGTTGGCACACCGTCTCGTGTCTACCTTCCTTTAGGGCTTAGCCTCCTCGCTGATACATCGTCATTTATAACGGCCTAAATCTACGGCTAGTAAATACTGTCCTTTTGGGGTTTCCCTTTCGAGTTTCCCTTCAAGATTTTTAAAGCGCGTCTTAGGAATAGATTTCCACACTTTTATAAAAAATGTTTCGTTCTCGTCCCAACCAATGTGGGATCTCTTAAGACCACCACTATCTCGAGAGGTTTAATAAAATGAAATTAATTGCCTAACTCTAATAATCCATGAATATGGATATCTACTCATGCTTTTAGTTTCGTTCAAATTAGAATTTGTTTCGTTAATTAAATAAAAATTGAGCATCCTAATGGTTCAACATTCTTATCATCGGTCAAATTCGCTTATCTCAATCATAAACATTAATAACATGCATCCTTACATACTACAAGCATCACTTAATCTAAAGTCTCGAGGTGCTATCTATTTAGTGTGTTCCATACTTTTAAGGGTTATTTAGATTCTTTGAAAACTCCATATGCCCTAAAAACTCTTCAAAGGGTTTTTTTTTTAGCAAGAAAATGTCTCAAATTTAGTTAATTTTATTAACCATAAACTAAGTTTGACATAAATTTAAATTAGATTAATTGACGACATTATTGATGATAATTAAATTATAAACGATTTTTTTACGGGGTGAACACGAGATGTTTGGAACATATTTAGATCATGATTGGTGAGTCCAGCAATCCAAATAGACTTCCTACTCCCAATCCAACTCAATCTTCTGTTTTAGGGTTGAGTTGGTCTGTCGAATTGTATTTTTATTATTAAAAAAAAATCTTACGAAATAACATGATAAATTAATAATTCAAATTTCATAAAACTCAAATTGAAAAAAGAATCTAACTTAACCCAATTTTTATTATTTGGGTTGGATAGTTCAAGTTGGTTGAATTTTAGAGTTAATTGAGTATCTTAATTTATTTAATAAAAAAATGAAACAAGCATAAACAAAGTTCACGTGCAACTTAATTTAATTTAACGGCCATGAAATTAAAAGTTAAAAAAATTGGTTAGGAATTAAATATTTTAGTAAATAAAAAAGAATATAAAATTGTGTTGGCGATAAATGAGGAAAATGGAGGGAAAATCATTTTGAGAACCTAAATGAACAGAGAATCCGATGCAACTGCCGATGAGCACAGACATCGGCGCTGATTTACGCTGAGTTGGACGCCACCCCCCTTCCACTAATCACTAAACTGCCCGCCTTGACCGTCTTTTTATTTTTATTTTATTCCCACCTTTACCCCCATTTTTTTAAATTTAAAAAAAAAAAAAAACCGATATTAGAAGGTTCGAGAAACAAAAGGAAAAAAAACATAAATTAATTAATTAATTCAAATATTTGTAAACATGGTACTTTTACTCTCCGACCATTGAGTACAACAAATAAATATATTAAATCCTACAACCTGACAAATCACCTCGAGGCTAAAGTTAGCCCTATGGATACGAAAGTTATGCTCTCTCAAAATAATATATAACTAGGTAACTCGTAGACGACTCCCTACACTATAATGACAATCTATTCAAGCTCTACGCCCTATTATCAGATCCGAGCACATCTTCAAACAACTTAGCTAATGCGATATTCAAAAAATAAATAGTTTTGAAATGCAACTTTACTCTTGCAAAGAACACAACCAAAAATATGAAAGTGTACTTGGGATGGTAGCTCCAAACTGAAGAAAGATAGATCAAGGCACTACATGATACTTAGGACGTAAGAACTCCTAAACACTAGCAACCAAAAAAAGACCCACACGACAAGTAAATCCAGGTCACACGATCTAAACAATCAACACCATCGGGTGAACCTACTTCGAGAGATTTGCCGACTCTCTTGAGCCAGAACACCAGGTCCAAGATAATAACCGTACTATATTGACAAAGAGTAGGGCTCCCTTCCAACCAAAAGTCAAACTAAACATGACAATAACAAGTATCTTCAATAGAAAAATTGAACTAAACATCGTAACCTATTTCATAAGCAAGTAAGACTGGACAATATCTGTTGAAGCTAGGTCAGTTTTCAAACCGTTTACTTTTACTTTTTAAAAATGTCATAAAGAGATTTTAACGTCGCGAACCACGTTCCTCTGATGTCAATCTTCAATGAGAATTACACCACAATTTCTTTGTTAAATTATATATTTTAAATTTCCAAATTTACAGTTTTGACTTTGTTAATAAAAGGTTAACCTAATGATTACACGCATTTGTTATTACAACTATTTGTTAAACATTGATATGACATTAGTGGAACAAAAAAGTGATGATTTATGACCTATATTTTCAAAATATTATAACAAACATATATTTTTGTTTACGTAAATAATTCTCAAATATATTATGAAATCATTTTTTATAGATCTCACCGTGGTTGGAGAGCAAAACGAAACATTTCTTAGATGGTTTTTGTATTTCGTGAGGTTGACGATGATACATAATGCGTCGAAGCAGACAATATTTATCCGCTAGTGGTGACCTTGGACTATGATCGAACTCTCCAACCCTTAAACGAAATATCACTCACTCTCGACTATATCAGGATCAACAATCAAACTTTACCACTAGCTCTTAGAGCATGTTTGAGAGTAATTTTGAAAGGATCAAAACCACTTTTCTTATGTTTTAAAAAACACTCCAAATATCATCTCTTTAATCCTCGGGTATCAATTTTGATAGCATGAAGATCGAGTTTGAAGGTGTTGTAAACCCAAACATTAAATGATTGTATAAGAAAATTACTTCACTTCTAGACATATGTCGGGGTCGTGAAAACAGACTACTTAGCCGATAACCGTGGTAGAGTTTCTAAATTACACAAAAAGAAAAAAAAAAAAAATTCAAAATTGGTAGACTTCCCACATGAAGAAATTATTAAAAAAGAAAATCAAATGCAATGAAATCATGATGATGGTGGCATTGGATTCTCTCCAAATTGTCAACCATTGGTTTTAAAAAGAGGGCATAATTATGAAAGAATGTTCCTTAACCCAAACCCTATTTTATGTGTCCTCCAAATAATCTCTCTTATGTGCTCAATATGAAAGCAATTACAGTGTGTCGGCTTCTATTCTCATTTCTTCTGCTTGCAGCTTTGCAACCTTCCCTTCCTCCAATGGCTTCTGGAGCTGTCCCCGACACAGGTAAACTTCATCACTACTCAGTTCATGTTGGATTATATTCTTATACCAACCAATGTTGCTTGATTTTACGTAGAGCTAAGCTCAGTTCATGATTGGAGCTGGAACTCGAGGTATATCCATGTTCCTCTAGTTTCAAAGGTATTATCTATATTTCTTTTATCCATTTTGTTTTCGTTTTCTTACCCCAAGCTTAATTGTAACACTTTAAGCTCACCGCTAACAGATATTGTTTTTTTTTTAAGTTTTTCTTTTCTTTCTCCTCCCCAACCAATGTGAGATTTCACAATTCACCTCTTTTAGGGCCTAGTGTCGTCGCTGATACTCGTTCCCTTCTCCAATCAATGTGGGACCTCCCAATCCACCCCCTTTGGGGCCTAGTGGAACATGGATAACGTCCTTGTTGACACTCATTGCCTTCTTCAATCAATGTGGGACCCCCAATCCACCCCTTTGGGCCCTAGTGTCCTTCCTGGCACACCCTCGTGTCCACCCTCCTTCGGGGCTCAACCTTCTCACTGACACATCGCCTGGTGTCTGGTTTTGATACCATTTGTAACGGCTCAAGCCCACCACTAGTAGATATTGTCCTCTTTGAGCTTTCCCTTTTGGGCTTCTCCTTTTTGAGCTTACCCTTTCGGGCTTCTCCTCAATGTTTATAAAACGCGTCTACTAGAGAGAGGTTTCCACACCCTTATCAATAATGCTCCGTTCTCCTTCCCAACCAATGTGAGATCTCACAATCCACCCCCTTTGAGACCCAACGTTTTTACTGACACACTGCCTCATGTCCACCCTCCTTCGAGGCTCAACCTCCTAGCACATCGTCGGCTCTGATACCATTTATAACAGCCCAACCCCACTGCTAATATATATTATCTGCTTTGGCCCATTACGTATCACCATTAACTTCACGTGGGGCTTTAAAACGCGTTTGCTAGAAAGAGATTTTCACACTTTTATAAATAATGTTTGGTTCTCCTTCACAATCGAGGTGGGATCTCACGTTAATTTTCATCATTCGTTCATTCGTTCTAAAAGATAGCGTCATGCCTGCAATCATTGAACTCCAAAAAAAGATTACACTAAAAAAGAAAATACATACCTGAAAGTGATTCATTTCTGTGGTGACTGAAAGCAGGCAACAGAGAAGAGAGGTTATAAAAGGCCATCAGTGCCAAATCCAGAGGGGAATCATCGGCCTCCATCAAGGAAATGACCAAACCAGGCGTTTTGGCTGTCTATCTGTTTCTCTGTTCAAAAGATAAAAAACTGTATTCCTCTACTGCTTTTCTATTATCAAATATCATTATCACATACCTGTTTACAATTGGATGCTTAACAAAAGAAGAGCAAAAATACATTAAAAAAAAAAAAATGCAATCAAAATCAATCATTAATTCACATATATCATAAAAAATATGTTCATCATCAGATCTCACGTCAGTTGGAGGGGAGAACGAAACATTATTTATAAGGGTGTGTAAATTTTAGCAGATGCGTTTTAAAAACTTTGGAGGGAAACCCGAAAAGAAAAACCTAAAGAGAACAATATCTGCTAGTGGCGGACTTTGCTTGCACTGAGCGATGTACCAGTGACGAGGCTGAGCCACAAAGGGGTGGATACAAGGCGGTGTGTCATAAATGACGCTGACCCCGAAGTGGGTGGACTGGGGGGTCTTACATTGATTGGAGAAAGGAACGATTGTCAGCGAGTACGTTGGCCACGAAGAAGGGTGGATTGTGAGATCCACATCAGTTGGGGAGGAGAATGAAACATTCTTGATAAAGGATGTGAAAACCTGTGAATGTTAGATTAATACACTCCACCTAAATGGTGTGAAAATTATCTTATTTATAATCAAATAAATTAAGAATATGGAAATAACAATAAATGGAAAGATCCCTTATGGTAATAAGGCAAATATCTAATATTTGCCTTATAATAAAATATCAAATATAATATATATGGTAAACTATAATTTATAACTAAATATTCTTAACAAAACCTCTCCACAATAGACGCTTTAAAATCATGAGGCATACGTTGTTGGAGGATGAAAGTCACACGTCGGCTATTTTAGGGTATGATCATGAGTTTATAATTAAAAAAATACTCTCTCTATTAGTGTGAGGCATTTTGGGAAGGTTAAAGCAAAGTCATGAGAGCTTATACTCAACGAGGACAATATCACCATTATATGGTGGAGTCGTGTTCATCTAACGTACTCAACACAGTTTTCGTCTATAAATGTAAAGAGGGTATTTTTGAAACAAAATAAGAATAGTTTTAATTCAAAATCTATTTTTATTTTGTTTTATTTCATTTTAAGTTTTAAGGGTATTTTAAGTGAAAATAAAAAGTTTTGGGGTATTTTTGTTAATTTAGTTTTATTTTTATTCCCCTCCGTCTCTACCGTCTCGCCCAGCTCTCTTACACTCCATCCTTCTCCTCCTCCACTGCCTGATCGCCATTACACCATCTTCAAAGGTAATTAACCATTTCTTCACATTTCTCGACCTCCCATATCCATTGCCCTCTCATTTACTTTAATAATTCGTCTTCTGCCCCTGAACTTTAGATTTTTTCCTTTTGCTTTTTGCTCATTTTCGTATTCTAAATCTCTCATACAAATCATTCACTTGATCCCATGTGAGAAGCTAAAATTAATGTTCATACTTTTCCACCTATTGATCCTGATCCAAATCTCAGACAAGCCGATATAATGTAGTTCTTCTCTAAATTTTGTATGCCTTTTGTGTTTTATCTTTTAGGAATCGGGTTTGATTTGTTCAGTTTATTCGCTTATGTTCTTCTTTTCACTAAATTTTCATCTGGGTTCTTCTTTTNAAGAATATGGAAATAACAATAAATGGAAAGATCCCTTATGGTAATAAGGCAAATATCTAATATTTGCCTTATAATAAAATATCAAATATAATATATATGGTAAACTATAATTTATAACTAAATATTCTTAACAAAACCTCTCCACAATAGACGCTTTAAAATCATGAGGCATACGTTGTTGGAGGATGAAAGTCACACGTCGGCTATTTTAGGGTATGATCATGAGTTTATAATTAAAAAAATACTCTCTCTATTAGTGTGAGGCATTTTGGGAAGGTTAAAGCAAAGTCATGAGAGCTTATACTCAACGAGGACAATATCACCATTATATGGTGGAGTCGTGTTCATCTAACGTACTCAACACAGTTTTCGTCTATAAATGTAAAGAGGGTATTTTTGAAACAAAATAAGAATAGTTTTAATTCAAAATCTATTTTTATTTTGTTTTATTTCATTTTAAGTTTTAAGGGTATTTTAAGTGAAAATAAAAAGTTTTGGGGTATTTTTGTTAATTTAGTTTTATTTTTATTCCCCTCCGTCTCTACCGTCTCGCCCAGCTCTCTTACACTCCATCCTTCTCCTCCTCCACTGCCTGATCGCCATTACACCATCTTCAAAGGTAATTAACCATTTCTTCACATTTCTCGACCTCCCATATCCATTGCCCTCTCATTTACTTTAATAATTCGTCTTCTGCCCCTGAACTTTAGATTTTTTCCTTTTGCTTTTTGCTCATTTTCGTATTCTAAATCTCTCATACAAATCATTCACTTGATCCCATGTGAGAAGCTAAAATTAATGTTCATACTTTTCCACCTATTGATCCTGATCCAAATCTCAGACAAGCCGATATAATGTAGTTCTTCTCTAAATTTTGTATGCCTTTTGTGTTTTATCTTTTAGGAATCGGGTTTGATTTGTTCAGTTTATTCGCTTATGTTCTTCTTTTCACTAAATTTTCATCTGGGTTCTTCTTTTTAGCTCAAATGATTAGTGGGTTTTTTCTGGGGGGTTAAGAACGCCAACAATTTCTTGAAGATGAACATGTTTTTAGATCTTTATCTTGAAAAACATGAATTTGGAAGGCATTTTCCCAAGAAACAAACAAGAATTCAACAACATTTCAAGCGAAAATCGAATCACTGTCCTTGTTCCTGCAGATTATGGTTGCCATCTGATTTTTGTTGTGGGAAATTGAAAATAGTTACTGAAAAATTTAAGATCTATTGGATTAGCAAGAATTTGTGATGCATACTGAATCCACCTCTTCTGTTGTGTGTGTGTTTGTGTTTAAGATCTCTCTCATTATGGCATTCTATGTGCATTTAACTTCACTTTTGCAATGTCCAATGTTAACTGGATGGTCATTTGTTACAGCTCAAGACATCCTGAATTAATTGTCTGTAAGTCTTGAATTGCATCGAAGTAAACGCCATGGAATCTTCGCTGCTTTTCAACCAGCTCCAGGTTTGAACCATTTCGTTTTCGTGACGATTTGTTTTATAGATCAGCCATTAATCAGTGTATGCGTTTTACATGATGATTGTACTAATTTGGCAGGCTGCTGAACCCTTTTTCCTATTGGCTGGTCCAAATGTGATCGAATCAGAGGAGCATATATTTAGGATGGCTAAGCACATCAAGAATATATCGTCGAAGTATGTATCGAGATTCTTCGAGTCTTAGGTTCTTTATTCTAAATTGCTGAATAAGATTGTGCACAAAATTGTACTTATTCCATCATATAGCATTAAATGATGAAGGTAAGTTTTTGGAGCCAATAATTTCATGGCATCCTTGATTTGTAGGTGACCAAGGATACACATTGCACTCTTAACTTGGCTTTCTTTTTTACTTTGTCTTTAGTAAATACTTTATATGTTATCTGGCAGGTTTGGTTTGCCACTGGTTTTCAAGTCGAGCTTCGATAAAGCTAACCGAACATCTGCAAAATCCTTTCGTGGTCCAGGCATGGTCGAAGGCCTGAAGGTTTCTAATGATTTATTTGTTTGATGTTTGAATCATGGTGGTGCATGGTCCTCCACATGCATATGTCCATTTGTAAATTGCACGACCATGTATAGACATAGTTACACCTTTTATGAACCCAAACCCACTGCTAGCAGATATTGTCTTTTCTGGGCTTTTCCTTCCGGGCTTCCCCTCAAGGTTTTAAAACGCGTATGCTAGGGGGAGGTTTCCACACCTTCATAAAGAATGTTCCATTCTCCTCNTTTAGCTCAAATGATTAGTGGGTTTTTTCTGGGGGGTTAAGAACGCCAACAATTTCTTGAAGATGAACATGTTTTTAGATCTTTATCTTGAAAAACATGAATTTGGAAGGCATTTTCCCAAGAAACAAACAAGAATTCAACAACATTTCAAGCGAAAATCGAATCACTGTCCTTGTTCCTGCAGATTATGGTTGCCATCTGATTTTTGTTGTGGGAAATTGAAAATAGTTACTGAAAAATTTAAGATCTATTGGATTAGCAAGAATTTGTGATGCATACTGAATCCACCTCTTCTGTTGTGTGTGTGTTTGTGTTTAAGATCTCTCTCATTATGGCATTCTATGTGCATTTAACTTCACTTTTGCAATGTCCAATGTTAACTGGATGGTCATTTGTTACAGCTCAAGACATCCTGAATTAATTGTCTGTAAGTCTTGAATTGCATCGAAGTAAACGCCATGGAATCTTCGCTGCTTTTCAACCAGCTCCAGGTTTGAACCATTTCGTTTTCGTGACGATTTGTTTTATAGATCAGCCATTAATCAGTGTATGCGTTTTACATGATGATTGTACTAATTTGGCAGGCTGCTGAACCCTTTTTCCTATTGGCTGGTCCAAATGTGATCGAATCAGAGGAGCATATATTTAGGATGGCTAAGCACATCAAGAATATATCGTCGAAGTATGTATCGAGATTCTTCGAGTCTTAGGTTCTTTATTCTAAATTGCTGAATAAGATTGTGCACAAAATTGTACTTATTCCATCATATAGCATTAAATGATGAAGGTAAGTTTTTGGAGCCAATAATTTCATGGCATCCTTGATTTGTAGGTGACCAAGGATACACATTGCACTCTTAACTTGGCTTTCTTTTTTACTTTGTCTTTAGTAAATACTTTATATGTTATCTGGCAGGTTTGGTTTGCCACTGGTTTTCAAGTCGAGCTTCGATAAAGCTAACCGAACATCTGCAAAATCCTTTCGTGGTCCAGGCATGGTCGAAGGCCTGAAGGTTTCTAATGATTTATTTGTTTGATGTTTGAATCATGGTGGTGCATGGTCCTCCACATGCATATGTCCATTTGTAAATTGCACGACCATGTATAGACATAGTTACACCTTTTATGAACCCAAACCCACTGCTAGCAGATATTGTCTTTTCTGGGCTTTTCCTTCCGGGCTTCCCCTCAAGGTTTTAAAACGCGTATGCTAGGGGGAGGTTTCCACACCTTCATAAAGAATGTTCCATTCTCCTCCCCAACCAATGTGGGATCTCACAATCCACCCTCCTTCGGGGCCCAACGTCCTCACTGGCAATCGTTCCCTTCTCCAATCAATGTGGGACCCCCCAACCCACCCCTTCGGGGCCTAGCGTCCTTGCTGGCACACCGCCTTGTGTCCACCCCCCTTCGAAGCTCAGCCTACTCGCTGGCACATCGCCCGATGTCTGGCTTTGATACCATTTGTAACACCCCAAGCCCACCGTTAGTAGATATTGTCCTCTTTGGGCTTTCCCTTTCAGATTTCCCCTCAAGGTTTTTAAAACGCGTCTGCTAGGGAGGAGGTTTCCACACCCTTATAAAGAATGTTTCGTTCTCCTCCCCAACTGATGTGGGATCTCATAAACTCATATATTTATTTGTTAGTGTTTCGCGGAATCCTCATATATCTTTTGTGCATTCCTTGAGTTTATATAGATGTGGCATTTGTTTATTCCTTGAGTTTATTGCTTTGCCTTTTCTTTTGATTCCGTGCTACTTATCAAGCAATTTTGCATACTTACAAAATCTTTTGTTTTCTCCATCGTTGCAGATACTTGAAAAGGTTAAATTAGCATATGATATACCCATAGTGACTGATGTGCATGAAACCATACAGGTATTTTATTTCGTTTACTTCACCGACACATAAACACTATGTTTGTATGGTCATTTGTTAAAAGTCTAAACAATGTCTTGTTAGATCCACCCATGTTTGGAACATTCTAAGATCTGAATTCTTACTCGTAATTTTCCGATCGATGTTCCTTCAACTCACTGATGGAACTTCCGTTACGCGTGTGAACTAAGAATTAGTGCATGAATGTGGAACTTTAACGTATCATCTGTTACAGTGCGAAGCCGTTGGCAAAGTTGCAGATATTATTCAGATTCCCGCGTTTTTGTGTCGACAGGTAATTTAATATTTGTTGATGAGTTTGGCTTACTTGAAGTTAGAGTCTTAATTATTCATCTCATTTTCACCATAACAGACTGATCTTCTAGTTGCAGCAGCCAAGACTGGGAGAATTATAAATATTAAGAAAGGCCAGTTTTGTGCTCCTTCTGTGAGTGAATTCTGATAACTCGAAATGAGATGTTTTCTTAGTTCTTTTATTTTTAAAAAGTGTTTTCGAGCCATTCGATACGATGTAGTATCGTTTTTTCATTTTCCGAATATCCATTTCTTCAGGTAATGAAAAATTCTGCTGAAAAGATCAGAATGGCTGGGAATTCAAATGTGATGGTTTGTGAGAGAGGAACTATGTTTGGATATAGTAAGTTACTGTTTATCATTCTTTTTTGTTTGGTTGAAGAGAAGCTTGCATTTGTTGCATTTGTTTCAAATTATTGTCTGTATACTTTTTGGTATTTAAATGAGGTCATGGCGAGATGCGTGTGGAAACCTCTCCCTAGTAGATGCGTTTTAAAATCATGAGATTGACGGCGATATGTAACGGGCCAAAGTGGACAATATCTGCTAGCGGTGGGTTTAGGATGTTACAAATGGTATCAGAGCCAGACATCGAGTAGTATGCTAGTGAGGATGTTGGGCCCTCAAGGGTGGTGGATTGTGAGATCCTACATCGGTTGGAGAGGGGAACGAGCATTCCTTATAAGGGTGGGGAAACCTCTCCCTAATAGACGCGTTTTAAAACCATGAGGTTGACGGTGATACGTAACGGGCCAAAGTGGACAATATATGCTAGCGGTGGGTTTGAGCTATTACAAATGGTATCAGAGCCAAACACTGAACAGTGTACCAACGAGGACGCTGGGCCTCCCAGGGGGGGATTGTGAGATCCCACATCAATTGGAGAGGGGAACGAGCATTCCTTATAAGGGTGTGGAAACCTCTCCCTAATAGACGCGTTTTAAAACCATGAGGTTGACGGTGATACGTAACGGGCCAAAGCGAACAATGTCTGCTAGCGGTGGGTTTGAGCTATTACAAATGATATCAGAGCGAGACACTGGACAGTGTGTCAGCGAGGACGCTGGGTCTCCCAAGGGGTGGATTGTGAGATCCCACATCAGTTGGAGAGGGGAACGAGCATTCCTTATAAGGGTGTGGAAACCTCTCCCTAATAGACGCGTTTTAAAATCATGAGATTGACGGCGATACGTAACGGACCAAAGCGGACAATATCTACTAGTGGTGGGCTTGGTCTGTTACAAAAAGAAAAGATTTTTTTTCAATCAACCAACATTTACTTATTTCTCGTCTCGTTTAGTTCATCTTATAATAAGTATGATTTGGTTTATAGATGACTTAATCGTTGATCCTCGGAACCTGGAGTGGATGAGAGAGGCAAACTGCCCTGTTGTAAGTTGTTTGATCCTGCAACTTTTGCTTCTCTATGTTGAGTTATTCTATTCAGGAAAAGAATAGCTCTTTACATATTCAAAACTTTGTTCTTCAAGAGCATATTTCAATTTATTTTGCATAAAATTTGGGGTGCTGGGAGAAGGGGATTTGTTCGTATATAATCCATTTTGGACGTGCATCGGTCTTGTCGGGGCTAAAGTAATCTGCTAAATGCTTTCACTTCAGGTTGCTGACATTACCCATTCATTGCAACAACCTGCTGGGAGACAGGTATGTCTAATATTGTTTTCATGTTTTATGTATTCGACAGTTGCATAGAACAAGACGAGACGTGTAACACATCGACTTGTCTTCTATGTTGTTTGATTGCACGTAGCTCAAACCATTTGCTTAAATCCAGCTTTTAAGCTCGACCTTAAGCCATGTTGTCCACTTTTCTACTAACGTCTTAATAATCGAGCCAAGCGAGTAGTTTTTATTCGTAGAATATGACTAGGAATTCAAGTATTTTGTAATAAAGGTGAAGCCATAATTAAAAAGTGAGAAAAAAACAAGCATAAATTTCGAAAGGAGAAAACTAAAAACGAAATCATTATCAAACGGGGACTTAATAATTCAATACTCAATCATTTTCCTCGTTAGCTCGTTTTTTGTTTCTCGATATCTCCTGATAACATTTTTCAGTGGATATTTGAATTTAGAAGGTTAAATCTAAGTGTTCTGTCTCTTTGAAGTTGGGTGATGGAGGTGTTGCTAGTGGTGGCCTACGTGAATTAATACCGTGCATTGCGAGGACAGCAGTGGCTGTTGGAGTAGATGGGATATTCATGGAGGTATTCTTATTTTTCTGATACTTGTCTGTTTCTCTTTAGACTTTCGCGTTTATTCTATTCTGGTGTTTGAACATCTTTTGCTTGTTCATGTGATCAGTAAATGTAAGAATATGTGTTTGAATCCGTAGTAGATTAAACTTTGGGGGAAAAATTGTGAGATCCCACATCGGTTGGAGAGGGGAACGAAGCATTCTTTATAAGAGTGTGAAAACGTCTTCCTAGCAGACACGTTTTAAAATCTTGAGGGGAAGCCCAAAAGGGAAAGCTCAAAGAGGACAATATTTGTTAACGGTGGGCTTGGGCTGTTACAAATGGTATCAGAGCCAGTCACCAGGCGGTGTGCCAGCGAGGATGCTGGGTCCCCAAGGGGGTGGATTGTGAGATCCCACATCGGTTGAAAAGGGAAACGAAGCATTTCTTATATGGGTGTGGAAATCTCTCCCTAGCATACGTGTTTTAAAACCTTGAGTTGAAGCCCAAAAGGAAAAGCCCAAAGAGGACAATATTTGCTAGCGGTGGGCTTGGTTTGTTACGAATGGTATCATAGCCAGTCATCGGGCGGTGTGCCAGCGAGTACGCTGGGTCTCCAAGGAGGTGGATTATGAGATCCCACATCAATTGGAGAGGGGAACAAAACATTTCTTATAAGGGTGTGGAAACCTCTCCCTAGCCGAGTCATCAGGTTGTTACAAATGGTATCAAATTCAGTCACTGGGCGGTGTGCTAGCGAGGACGCCGGGTCCCCAAAGGGGTGGATTGTGAGATCCCACTTCGGTTGGAGAGGGGAACGAAACATTCCTTATAAGGGTGTGGAAACCTTCCCCTATCGACGCATTTTAAAACCTTGAGGAGAAGCCCAAAAGAAAAAGCTCCTAGCCGTGAGCTTGGGTTGTTACACAAATAAAATGATGGTAAAAAGTCGAGAGTTATGGTAAATTTGATTATATCAATGAATTCAATATTAATTAGGGAGCAAATGACATTTACGAGGGTTCGAACGTAGGACCTTCCTTGATACCGTGTTACGTCACCAATGAACCAAAAAATTTAAACTTTTATGGGTTACCGTAAATTTAAATATATCCATACTTGGTGATATTTATATGGGTAATTCAACTGTCTCAAGAGTTTCCTTATGGTTTGAAGGTGCATGATGACCCTATGAACGCTCCAGTTGATGGTCCAACGCAGTGGGTGAGTTCTGCTTAAATGGGTTTGAGTTTCATTTATAAATTGAGATCTTTCACGAGATTATTTGCTGAACCTTTCAATGAATATTCCCTTTTCTGATTAGCCTTTGCGTCATTTGGAGGAATTGCTGGAAGAGCTTGTGGCAATTGCAGTAAGTTCACTTACATTTCTTTCATATTTTGCTGAGCCATTTCTGGTGACTGGTGAGACATGACCCTTTAGATTGAATTGAAGTTGACTGAACACTACGTGTCGTCGTCTTCTTTACACCATCTTAATCTGTATCTGTGAGATCCCACATCGGTTAGAGAGGGGAACGAAACATTCTTTATAAGAATGTGGAAACCTTTCCCTAGCAAAGGCGCTTCAAAACCGTGAGGCTAATGATGATATGTAACGGACCAAAGCAGATAATATTTTCTAGCGGTGGACTTGAGCTGTTACAAATGGTATCAGAGCCAGACACCGGGCGGTGTGGCAACGAGGACGCTGGGCTCCCAAGGGGAGCTGTTACAATCGGTTGGAGAGGGGAATGAAACATTCCTTATAAGGATGTGGAAACCTCTCCCTGATGGCCTCGTTTTAAAACCATGAGGCTAATGACGATACATAACGTGCCAAAGTGGACAATATTTGCTAGCGGTGGATTTGAGTTGTTACCAATGGTATTAGGGACAGACACCGGGCGGTGTGCCAGCGAGGACGTTGGGTCCCAAGGGGGTAGATTGTAACATCCCATATCGGTTGGAGAGGGAAACAAAACATTTCTTATAAAGGTGTGGAAACCTCTCCTAGTAGACACGTTTTAAAATCGTGAGGTTGACGACGATATGTAACGAGCCAAAACGGACAATATCTGCTAGCGGTGGGCTTGGGCTGTTACATTATCAATGCTTGTTGCTATTGGTACCATTTAGTCGACGTACTAGCCAAGGATCTATACCTATTTTCTCATACATGTTTATCAAAATTTACCAAGATTGTTTTTCTTTCCTCAGCGAGCGAGCAAGGGTAAGCAGCATTTTAATATCGACTTGACGCCATTTCGTGAGTAGAGGCACGACGCACCATGAAAGTTCGAACTGAGGTACGAGAGCTATGATTTGAATACACCAATTCTTGCTCATTATTGACATTATCGCTACCAAGTTAGTTTGATTTTGTGTAGATACTGATCTATCTTCAAATGAACTGAACATGTTGCTTTAGTTTTTGTCTTACACCAATCATGAACTATGTCTTTTGCCTCTAAATATCATGTTTCTTTGCTATTATTGTCCCTTGTAATCAAGAACATCATATTAAAAAAGGTACAAAAGATAGGCGGAAAACATGTTCAGAAAAACATTCGATTAAATCAACTCCTCGAAGAACAGTCTACCTCCTAATCGAGCTTGTATAGGTCAATGATAAGTGACACGATCAAGGATATTTGAGATTCAATATGTCAATGATGGGATTAGTTGCTAGTTCAAAATTTTCAACGTGGGTCGAACTATATAGTTGGTAGGTTCGTTAAAGTACTGTTAATGAGAATAGTAATTCCAACGACAACGAACAGTGGTTCTTCTATGTAGGTATGACATTCCCCTTAATACTCGAGTAAATAAGTAGCACATGGATGAACCAATACCATATTTGAATGAGAGGAATCGTGAATCGTGAAGATATAATGATACAGAGCATCTAATTTACCTTTTTTATTTATCGTTTAGTTTTTATTTGGTTCATAAATAATTTTTATTTTGTTATAAAATTGATATTTTACAACTTTAGCCTCAAACTTTACATTAAATTTTGATTAATTAATGAAAAATAATTATGATATAATTTATAAAATTATTTTTGATAATGACATAAAATTAATAAAAGCTAATTTAATTACAATAAAGTAGATATTTAGTGAAAAATAAAGTAGTTGTGGTCTTCCTTGCTCTGCCGTCTCTGTCAGTCATCAATTTCCGGAGCTTTTTCCATCGGAGGAGATGCAATTTCGAAACTGGGAATGGCATCTTTCAGCTGCCTGAATATTGGGTTAGCCGTAGTTTTGGGGTTCCTCATCATGGGCATAATTGCAGAGCTTTACTATCTTCTATGCCGGAAGAAGAAAATAATCAATACTACACAGGTTGAAGACGGCGACGGCGACGGCGACGGCGACCATGCTAAATTCACCAGAAACCCACCTGAGATCCGCCATGGATTGGACGTTGAGCTCGGCGACGAACAAGAAGAAGAAGAAGAAGAACATGAAGAAGAGGTGATGGGGATTTACAATCTGGCAGGGCAACCCAGATTTCTGTTCACAATCAAGGAAGAATCAAACGAAGATTTGGAATCAGAAGAATCAAGAACCAGAAGGTTGAGTGACATAATTACAGCAATTGAAACTCCATATTTCACTCCCATGGCGTCTCCGCCATTGAAGGCTTCTCCTCCTCCTCCTCCTCCTCCTCTCGGCTGTTTAGATTCGTATAAACTGCATGGATTCAATCCCCTGTTTGAATCTTCGCCTCCTCCAAAGTTCAAATTTCTTAGAGATGCAGAGGAGAAACTCTGCAGAAGGCTAATGGAAGAAGCCCAGAGAACCAAAAAGTTATAATCAAGCATTTCGTTTCGTTAGCGTCTTGGCTCACACTCATTCTCTTCTCCGATTGATGTGAGACCTCTCAATCCACCCCTTTGGGGCCAGCGTCCTTGGTGGCACACCGTCTCATATCCACTCCTTTGGGGTTCAGTCTCTTCGCTGGCACAACGCCTGATATTTGGCTCTAGTACCGATGTGGGACCCCCAATCAACCCCTTTTGGGACCCAACGTTCTTGATGACACACCGTCTTATGTCCAACCACCTTCTGGGCTCAGTCTCCTCGCTCGCGCATTGCTCCAATCAACCCCTTTTGGGACCCAATGTTCTTGATGACACACCGTCTTATGTCCAACCACCTTCTGGGCTCAGTCTCCTCGCTCGCGCATTGCTCTGTGTCTGGCTCTGATACCATTTGTAACCGCCTAAGCTCAAGCCCACTATTAGTAGATATTGTCCACTGGACTTTCTCCCTTGGATTTCTATTCAAGGTTATTAAACGCTAGAGAGAAGTTTTCACACCCATTCTAAAGAATGGCCTCTCTAATCGAGTGATCTCACATTATTCCTCTTCAATCTCTTCTCAGCTTCTTTCTCTCCGGTTTCTTTTTTTTTTATTTATTTTTTATTTTTTATTTTTTAGAAAAGTTTTCAAAATTTGTGAAAATCTTTTGAATTAGGATCGGTGACTTTGAAAACTTGAATTTAGAGTCCACGACCTAACCCAACTCAACCAAATGTTAAGTTGGATTGTCGAATATTCATAATCTTAATAATAATTATAAAAGTAGGGTGAGATTGAGTTGAATTATAAATAATTATGACAACATCCATTTATATTGTATTATTCAAAAGTATATATATATATATAGGATAAAATAGATGTATCCATTTACTCTCTAAAATTTTATAAGTATTTAATAAAATTTTAATGTTATCTAATAAATATATCATAAATTTAACATTAAATTAAAATTTTATGTCTAAAAAAATTATAAATAGTGGTTTCATTTTTTATGTTTATTTATTAAAAAGTGCTATTCTTGCTTTATAATTTATTTATATTATTTTTATGTCTTTAATAATTCTATACAACTTTTAATTAAATTATTTTATAATTTCATTTATAATAGAATATTTTCATTTTTTGTCCTAATATTTTATTTTTTTTTAAAAAAAATCTCTACTCAATAACGCATTTAGAATTGAATAATATGAAGTAATTTCCAATAATAATAGCTTGGTTTGGTGTAATTTAATTCAATCAACCTAGCACACCTAAAAAAAAATTATTTTTTATTTTTTATTTTTTAAAATTATTTTTTAAAAACTTGATTTTTTTAATAAAAGTGTGAGAAGTTTACGAAAATATTATTAGCAAACAAATATAATTGAAAATAAATAAAAAATTATTTTTTTTAAAAGAAATTGAATATGATTTTGTCATTTATTATTATTATTATTATTTTAAATAAACCACTTTGAAAAATAGAATAATTTAAATAAACCATTTTAAATTAGTTGTGAAAGTTTGAATTGATCGATTACCCAAACGACAAGAAATGTCATTGTTTATATCACGCGATTCGGCCACCGAAAGTTTGTTGCCCTCCAACCATTATTTAATATTTACCCTTTATACAATCGGATACCCGAACAATTTGAACTAGGTCACCCGAACAATTTGGATTAAACAATCGATTTACAGGTTGACTCTGTTAGTCTGTTAGGAATCACGACTCTCCACATTGGTATGATATTGTCCACTTTGAGCATGAGCTCTCATGGCTTTGCAAACCCGGCTTTGCTTTGGGCTTCCCCAAAAGGCCTCAAACCAATGGAGAGTATTATTATTTGTTTATAAACCCATGATCATTCCCTAAATTAACCGAGGTGGGACTTTCATCATCCAAACTAGAACAATTTAGAATATACAATCGATTTACGGGTTGACCTGAACAATTTAGATTAAACAATCGATTTACTGATTGACTCGAACAATTCAAACTATACAATCGATTTAAGGGTGTCAAATAATTTGTACTATACAATCTATTTACGAACAATTTGAACTATACAATCGATTTATAGGGTTCACAACCCAACTTGAAAATAAGAGGGTTAAGTTCGGTAATGGCACTCAATTTTCTTCTCTCACAAACAAGAAATAATTGAGATCCAATCTCGAGTTTGAAGGATACTACTAAGATGAAGGAGTGAAACTGCTTTATCAAGTTGACGAGAGGAAGAAACGATAACCTCCATAATAAACATGTTGCAAGCCTCCACCGAAGAGAATAGGTCTCATCTGTTTGCATTCCCTAATTCCAATAGTGAGGTCACTTATGTTTTTGTATAAAAAGATTACATCACATAGATGGTAGCGGCTGTAGTTCTCTTTGGAAATTAGGGTCGTTACAAATTGAACACGTGCTTTCATGAAAGTAATCTAGACATTGTTAGATGAACACTACTCTCCACAATGGTATGATCTTGTCCACTTTGAATATAAGCTCTCATGGCTTTACTTTGGGCTTCCCCAAAAGACCTCATAACAATGGAGATAGTATTCCTTGATTATAAACCCATGATCATTCCCTAAATTAGTCGATGTGAGACTTCTCATCCAACAGACACAAGACAATAATCTCTAGAGTCGATGAAGTTGTATGATTTAATTATCTAACTTAAACATTAGCCATATACATGTGTTTAATTACTTAAACTCTTAAAAGTACTTAAAAAAGAACGGTTTAAGTATTGAACTTGACTCACGATTGTACATGTCGATTAGGGTAGGTTGAAGATATAATTTTGTTGCATTCGGCTTGAACCATACAAACATTTGTATCGAAAGAGTAAGATATAAACACAAAGATATCCGTGAGATCCCCCATTGGTTGGAGAGAAGAACGAAACATTCTTTATAAGGGGTGTGGAAAATCTCTCGCTATCATACTTGTTTTAAAAACATTGAGGGGAAGCCCGAAACGAAAATATAATAACTACTAGTGGTGAGTTTGAGTCGTTACAAAATCAAATTTAGTATTGATCGGTGACTGGGCTTCTGCATATTTTGAGGTGACTATAGGGTTTGCCATGGCATGATACTCTACCTTCCAACAACCTTCTTACATGGATAATCTCTTTAATTTTGAAAGTCTCATTACCCACACGAACATATTTTGGCTAACGCATTTACTCATATAATCGTAATATTCGACTCGGGTAACCTATAAAAAAATTTATATGAATNTTATATGAACATATTGTAAAGTTGAGGGCAAAATGATTTTCCAAATGTTATGATGACGTGGACGAATCCAAAATAGAAGGTCCCATGGAGATTCGTTTTTATATTTTATCACCCCATTATTCATACCCACTTAGATGTGAAACGTTACGTTCATAATAATAATAAAAATCATATAATATAAATAAATGAAAAGACATAGCTTTAAGTGGGTGTTCATGGATTTAACAGTGTCCCTGTCGGACCTCAACAAGTTGCATCCATTCGCACGTTGAACTTATAAAGAAAAACTACCGACTTAGTTACGTTACTTATTTCTCGCTTTTAAGAGTATAAACTATCATCACAAACCAACACAGATCCTTTCATAATGTTTTGTCCTCGAACACATGGACTCTAGGAAAATTTCTACGAGGTCAATCAATACAAAATTATTTTACACCCACCGAAAAAGAAAATGCACCTCGTTGGTATAGATTATATTTTTCAATTCTTATAAGCAGTTCTTAACTATGCTATCTTCTAAATCATTTTCATTTAGATGCGTTATCCGTTTATTCATCCACTCCTCTTTTGTTTAAAGTTCTTCAGTTCAAAGAATCTCTTCCTCAAATTATTGTTTCTGCTTCATTTCTTAGTTTCAGTATATTTCGATCTTGAATATCGACGTAGGTGGGCTTAAAGTATGTTTCGATGATAAGGGTCGGAATTGATACGTATGGGAAGTAGAAGAGAGAGGTGTGGAGGGGCCTTTGATGGGTGGTGTTCGTACGTACCCACAATAGCAACCACTCCTCTTTTATGTCTTTCTCTCTTCCCTTTCTTTTCTCTTTGTCACCCATTTCCACACACATCTTTACAATCTCATCTCTCTCTCTTGGTTTGTGTGAAAGTTATATTGATCAGACCTTTCTTTTCTGCATTCATTCCATTACTTCAACAACAACAGTTTGATACATATGTATTGAAATGGTATAAGTAAATTTGAGCTCGTTAATGATTTGACATGTTTTATGTAACCGTTCAAGTCCATTACGAGTAGATATTGTCATTTTTGAGGTTTTCTTTTTGAGTTTTCTCTCAAAGTTTTTAAAACGTGTATGCTAGGGAGAAATTTTCACACCCTTATAAAAAATATTTGATGTCTGATCTCACAATTCACTTCTTTTGGAGTTTAGGTCCTCGCTGACATTCGTTCATCTCTTTAATCGATATGGGATCTCATATTACATCCCCTTTTGGGGCTAGCATCCTCGCTAACACTCATTCCTCTTTTCAATCGATGTGGAATCTCACAGTAGAAGAGTTGGAGATCTCGCCTTTGAATTCATGTAATGTTCATTGTTATAAAGAAGAAATCACTTGAATGTTGAGAATCTCATACGAAAATATGAAGAGGTTTCACATTCTTAATAAGATACATGAGGTATTTCTTTAACCGTCAATTGATTTTAAGTTAGAATCATATGTTTATCTAAGGCTATCGATTCCGTTCTTTTCTCTCTCTCTCTACCTTTGATTTTTAACCTAATTTAACAATCTTTTATGTCCGGTCAATAGAAAGTGTTCCGCTTATTAAGGAAGGAAAGACTCAAGGTGAATGAGACTAAACTACTCTCCCTACTGGTCTATTCTCTTTTTTTTCCTCTCCCCGGGAGAACTCGGTAAAGCTGCTTTGCTCCTTTCCCTCGGCTTTTCTCTCTCCAAGTTCTTATTTTCTTGTTGTTACATCAGCGGTGATTCTCGTACATGGTGAATAACCAAATTCCAATGAAAATGAAATCTTTAGTATAAATCAATGCAATTTAGGAGGTCTGGATTAATGAACGACCATCAATTCAAATCCTAGATTTTCGAATTGAGAGATCAAGAATTCTCATTATTTCTTAGATTAATGGACCCAGCCTATAAAGACCAAACGTGTATTCGATGAAACAGAAAAAGATTCAACCCAAGCATGATGAACTTAAAGAGACACCGTCTTAAAGAGATGAGACCTGATACTTATCCTAATTGGTTTTGAGACGAAATTTCATAGTCATCTAATATCGAATATATCCAACATAAATTTCGAATTATCCAAACAAATCCTAGAGAATCTTAGTAACTACTCCAAGTAGTTTGGATCTATACACAAGATCTTCAACCAAAAAAACAAGAAACAAAACTTCTAGAAAAATGTTGTGTTCTTGGTTTTTTTAGTTTGGTTGTTGGCGTTTTCTTAAGATTGCTGTCTTCATTACATCCGTACTTGTACACATATTACGACAATATCATTGTTCTAACTCTGTCTTGTTTTTTTCTATACACATGCACACACTCACACACACATGTCTTGACGTTTTGACGAAAAATATGAAGCAATCAGTAAAAGAAAAATCCAGCATGTGGGAAGGAACACCATTACCTGTTAAAGCTTCATCACTCACACCACTTTCTTTTTTGTATCAAACAATTTGAAGACAAAGACACCAATAATAAGCGATGACGTTGAAAGGACGTGTAGGTGTCAAATCAGGTCAACAGTTTTCTCTTCAAAATCAGAGTTGCATTAAAAGGTGTGTCTTTGAGAATAATGTACTCAAATTTTCTGCCTCAAATTCCCATTGTGGGTAGCTTTCTCAATCCTTATTATACTCGCATAAACCATATGAAATTCCCAATCTTACGTCTCCGTCAGCTTCACAGTTTCTAAATACGTCTACTAGAAAGAGGTTTTCACTGTTTTGTTTTCCTCTCCAATCGAGATGGGATCTCACAATCCATCCCATTGGGGGCTCAGCGTCTTCACTAGCACACTGTCTAGTGTCTGGCTATGATATCATTTGTAATAGCTCAAGCTCACCGCTAGTAGATATTGTCCGTTTTAGCCTGTTACGTATCGTTGTTAGCCTCATGGTTTTAAAACGCGTCTACTAGGGAGAGGTTTACATGTCCGTATAAGAAATGTTTCGTTCCTCTCTCCCACCGACGATGTGAGATCTTAAAATCCACCTCCCTTAGGATCCCAATGTCCTCACTGGCACATGGGCTGGTGTTTGTGTTTGGCTCTGATATCATTTGTAACAGCCCAAGCTCACCACTAATAGATATTGTCCGCTTTAATCTTATTATAAGAAATATTTCATTCTCCTCTCCAACCGATATGGAATCTAAGAATTGAGCTTAGATCTATCACTTCAACATAGTGTGCTTGAATACTCAATCCATTTTATACACAAACAAAAAAACATTCTTCCATGTAGATTCAACTCGATCGATTTCAGTACCTTAACAAACATAAACATATGCTGATCATAATCACACATATTCTCAAAAGAAATTGAAATGAAAAAAAAAAAACAATATTTTGTTATGATTAACATCTATAAAGCCTAAGTAGCTTAATAAAAGATTTAACTGATCAAGTGATGTCTTTTTTTCTTTTAATCATTCGTCAACTCACTTGACCATTTAAATCTTGGTAAGTTGATATATATATCAATGAAACTTACTGCAAAGCCGTGGGAGGCGCCACTTGAAGAAGAACTGATAGCAGCTGAAAGATCTGTGCACCCATTTCCATTGCTTATCACAATTATTGATACCCAAATTTGAGGATTTCACCAAATTCAGCACTTGGGTTATCTTCAATCTTCCCTAAAGGCAACTGGGTCGCTCTTGAATTTGGTATTAGGCTTGAATTTGTTGGGTACCATCCCGATGGGGTTTCTAAGCCACCTGAGACAGGAAAGTTCATGACACTGCGCCATTGATGATTCTGAAGAGCATCGTTTCCAATATCATTGAAATTCAACCCTAAATTCATTGTTCCATACTGAGGAAAATTGTTGAATGAAGCCATGAATGAAAGGGGAGGATTTTGAGGCTGTAAATCACCAATAACATTCAGCTGAGTTTCATTCCGAGCTACCGGAGACTTCGAGCGTCGAGTTTTAATCTTCTTATTCCGACGACAACCGCCTCCAACCGGGACGTTCCGAAGAGCACCACCACGAGTCCAATATCGGCGACAAGCCTTACAGAAATGGCGCGGTTGAGAGAGACTATAGTTATTGAAGTAACAAAATTTGGTGTTGGTTGAATCACATCTAGGACACTTGAGGGCCATCTCCGGTAGAGGTACGTTAGCCAACCGAGCTCGGTCGGCCATGGAACCGCGTCGAATCGAGCTAACTCCACCGCCACCAACATGATTTGATGGCTGCAAAAAAACCCAATAAAGAAAAAGTTGAGATATTTGGGATATTCAAGAAGAAGAAGGAAAAGAACACAAAACCCTAACCTGAAGGCAATTGGGAGGAGGATCTAAAAAGAGTGGAAGAGAGGAGAAATCCATGGAAGGACTGATCTTTTATCCTTTTATAAAGCGGAATTCGATGCGTTCGGAGAATCGTAAGCAGAGACGAAGGTAAAAGAGAAAAGGAAGAAGAGAATTAAAGGTATGGAGAGGAAGCTTTTGATGAAGTTTGGTCTCTTATTCCCTTCATTCTCTTCTTTATCTTTTTGTTTTATTGTATTTTTAGGGTNTAAAAGAGAAAAGGAAGAAGAGAATTAAAGGTATGGAGAGGAAGCTTTTGATGAAGTTTGGTCTCTTATTCCCTTCATTCTCTTCTTTATCTTTTTGTTTTATTGTATTTTTAGGGTTTTAGTGGAAGGAGCTTACTTAGCTTACTTAGCTTATAAGCTTTCACCTATGCACTCATAAAGGGAGAAGGGGAATAAAGTGCCTCTCATCTCATGCATTTAATAATCTTAATGCATAAAATCTTTTTATAAATTTTCATCTCGAAAAGCCATTTTTTTCTCAACACTGTCTTTGTCATTTGATCTAATAGCGTTCCGTTAAATAAGAACATATTTAGTAAATATTGTGTTAGGATCGATATCCGTTGTTAGCTCTGATACCAATTGTGTTAAGACTTGAGTTGGTACACGGATTGCCGTAGTTAAATAGTGAAGTATTGCGCGCCAACATGTAGCAATTAGGGGGTTTGGTGGTGGGGCTGAAGAGGTACGTAATGAAAGGCACACAATTGAGGGCTTTGCCTCAAAACTCTGATTAGTTTCAGAGAGCTTTCATGTGGGACTCACATGGAACCCAAGTCAATTCAAATCAACACCATCCTTATTATTAACCCAAATAATAAAACAATTTCATTTCATCTTTTTTTTTTTCATTTATTTATTATTTACATCGATAGGTTATCTTTTTCCGATGATGTGATTTCATGCATACGTCAAAATTAAGACAAAGCCATATTCAGAATACCGCTAGCATCCACTATGAATACCGCTCCAACCCATTAAGTAGTATTTTACAAAGTATTTTGTAATATTTTCTTAATTGATCCTAATATAAGTGTGAGTGTTTCACACAAAAGAATTGCGTTCAACAATCTTGTATCAGAGCGAGGTTGGTATAAGTTGTTTGATCTCTTAGAATTATTAATATGTTATATGGTTGTAGCTTTACTTGATCTTCTACATCATAAACGAAAAGTCAGTCAATAATCGTTATCTTCTTGGCTTATAACTGTTTCCACGTTAAAATTCGGTTTTATTTACTTAAAATATTTGACCAAATTGCATTTTTTTTTAACTTTAGATTTTGAATCAAATCAAGAAAAGGCCAAATGCATTCAAACATAATTATGGCATCTTTTTTTTTTTATAACTTTTTCACTATTAAGTTTATGGATCTTTGGCCTCTTTTCATCTTCAATGATACAATCATATTACTTTGGAATTCAACACTTTTTGACTGATTTTTTGTGTTTCTTATTTGTTTTATTATTCATTCTATCGTAACTTTTTTGAGATTGAGACTTCAAATCATCTCGTCATCGAGATATAAAGGTAAATTATTTGTATATTGTTTGATAACTGGTCGTTTGAAGTAACAAAAAAAAATGGTGTCGGTTTCTTAATCATGATGCGTCTATTAAAAAAATGTTAATTAGGAAGAAACTGTCTTTAAATAGTTATCAAATAGTTCTTATTGTAATGCTCGTGGCTAGAAGTTAGAATATGATTTGACATTTGATGGTCGGAACATTTTCTTGCATCTCCTGCGACATGGTGGACACTGTCCTCACAAACCAACATGAGTCGTTCTAATATGCTTTGTAAGAAAATTTTCAAGAGGTCACCCGGTTGAGAAATGTCATGAAGATTTGGTTCATAAATATTTGGATTCCTGAATATTTTTGGTATATTCTCCATTTCGATTCATGAACCTATCTAATTCATTTGGTTCATCTCCCATGTTGATACATTCTCTCATACTAGTACATGAATTATCTTAATTCATGTGATTTACGTATGAACATTAGTGTTGCTTTAGATCATGTATGAGATTTGTTTAATATTATTATGAAATATAGAGTCATTGTCATTTTGTGTGATTCGACCAATTGAGAAAAACTTTATTAGAAGAAGAGATTTGCAATAATGAAACATAGATCTTCCTTAACATCCTCAAACTTAAAACACAACCAAGAAGAGGTTTGCAATAATGAAACATAGATCTTCCTTAACATCCTCAAACTTAAAACACAACCACGGTCTTAAGAACATTAAGATAATCATAATGACATCAATGAGCTTCGTATTTGGTCACTCACTTTAAACGTATATTTCAGAGCTCACAGAAAATCATTTTAGATGATGCAAAGAATTTGTGTTTAAACGAAAAAATGAGAAGGGAGTGGTGTAATAGTCCAAGCCCACCGCTAGTAGATATTGTCTGTTTCGCCCCGTTACGTATGTCGTTAGCCTCAAGGTTTTAAAATGCATCACGGAGAGATTTTCACACCCTTATAAGGAATACTTTGTTTTCTTCCTCCACTAATGTGAGATTTTACAATCCACCTCCTTGGATCCAGCGTCCTCGATGATACACCAGTTGGTGTCTGGCTCTGATCCATTTGTAACCACTTAAACTCCGTCAGCCTCACAATTTTAAAATGCGTGCGTGTGCTAGGGAGAGGTTTCCACACTCTTGTGATAAATGGTTTGTTTCTCTCTCCAATCGATATGAGATCTCATAAACGGAGAGACGTTTCTCGCTGTTAATCAAAGGAGTCTAAAAATAAAAATTATATTCTCCATCTCTATCCCCGACCTAAATTTCAAAAATCAAATAGTTACGAACGGAGTGGAGGAGACGCGGTAGCGTGGAGGGAAGGCTGGAGATGGGCCTCCCAAAGCCATATGATGGGGGACAATCAACTCTCAATCATCTTTACTCAGATGCTCCCTGTTGGATATTCTTATTGCCACGTCACTCCCCTTGGGCCCCACTCCCCCTCTTTTCAATCAATCTCTCATGGCTTCAACACAATTATTCTCCTTTCATTATCTGGCTGCCCACTCATGCATGTGTGTTTTCTTCATTTGAATGCTCAATAATTCCATCTCTCGGTAACCGTCTAAGCTTCTCGTAAATAGATATTGTCTGTTTTACTCTATTACACATTGTCTTTAGCTTCACGGTTTTAAAATCAGTCTGCTAAGGAGAGGTTTCGGGACTCAGCATTCTTGCTGGCACTTGTTCCTATCTTCAATCGATGTGAGATCTCACGGTTTTGATCTAAAAAGTCTCTTTTTTTTCCAGAGTGAAATAGTATAAAGGAAGTGAGTAAGAGGGTTAGTGAGTATTCACGGACTTGAATGATCGATTAGGTAGTACTTGATCCAAATCTCTTGAATTTTGAAAATGTCGGTTGTGGGAATCCATTGGCTTCACTAATTACCTAATATGATATCGAATGATCGATTAGATGATACATGATCCAAATCTCTAGAATTTGAAAATGTTGGTTGTGGAAAGTCATTCTAATAACATAATATGATATGATTACGAATCTATTTGAAATGACTTCTCCAATGCTTTAAAAGTGTACGTGATCATGTGAGATGCCATTTCCACTATGTGGATGTTGGCTTCTTTCGAGGGAGATGTTCGATCTCGTTACAACTCAAGTTTTATCTATGAACTACAATATTAATCGAGATAATAGCTGCAATTCGAGCTAGTTTGAAAATTGAGACTACTTAACTCAATCTTTGTTGGGTTGAGTTAGATTTTTTTTTTTTTTTTTAACTTAGAAAACTGAAAATTTGGGTCAATTCGAGAGTTAATATTTATCCGACCAACTTGACTAACTCGAAAATAGTAAAAACCCTACTTTTAAGATTATTACGAAAATTAAAAATAGTTAACATTTGTAACTGGTGATGTCAGTGATTACTTGTGACTTGTAAAGATGTGATATTTAGGTTTCATGAGATTTTAGTTATTAATATAACATGTATTATGAATAAATATATTTTTTAAAAATAATTTTAAAAAAACCCGATCACTCAAGTCAACCCATTCAATGGGTTGGGTTGAGTTGGATTGTGAACACTATCGAGATTGCTCGGTTCACCCATCTAACTAACTAGAAATTTCGAGTTAGTCCAAAAAAGACTCCTAATACTTATAAAATCAATCCAAATAAACCCTAAATTGGATTAGGTCGAGTTAGGTTGTGAATACTATTCAGGTTGCTCGGTTTACCAATTCAACTAGCTCGAAATTTTGGGTTGATTCAAAAGATTTTCTAAACCAACTCGAACTCAATTCCTAATACTTATAAAATCAATCCAAATAAATAGGAGGGAGGGAGGGAGGGATTGGGAGTGAATTATGGGAGAGAGACAAGGAAATGGAGTGGGAGAAATTTTGTGGATGAATGCACATGAGTGTGGCAGATGGGTAGCAGTAGGATGCTGAGAAGGGGCAAAACTGATAGCCATAACAAAGCTGCACAGCCCCCTTCGCTCTGTCTCAGCATCTTCCCTGGCACCATTGCCACCCATCTTACCAACATTTTCTTCCTTCCCTTTTCTACTTTTTTTTTACCCAACACAAACATAAACCAGAACCGTTCATGCCTCTTCTTCAAAACTTCTTGTCTCATTCTCATTTAGATTATCTCCAAGATTAAGTGCATAAGCTATTGGCGTTGTCTTGGGCTCCGAAGAAGGGTGGATTGTGCAAATCTCACATCAATTGGAGAGGGAAACGAAACATTCTTTATAAGAGTTTGGAAATCTCTCTGTAATAGACGAGTTTTAAAAGCCTGAAAGGGAAAACCCAACAAGAATAATATGTCTATTAGCAGTGGACTTGAGCTCTTACCGTTTGTAAACTAGAACCTAAGTTTGATTCGTGACTACAAATATTACTTTTCATTCATGGTGGCTCGCCACTTATCTTTATTTTTACTATTTCTGACCTCGTTGAAAATTTTTAATTCTCGATTAACAAATTCATCAGCGCTCACTAGGGCACAGGATATGATCCCGGTATACTCATATCTAAGGGAGCTATATAATGTTCCTCTTTAAGATTGTTCAAAAATAAGGTTACAACTCAACTTAACCTAATTTTAAGATTATTACGAAAATTAAGATTATTTGATGTTTGTAGTTGATGTTAGTGGTGCATTGTTACTTGTAAATGTTTGATGTTTGAGCCTTATAAGATCATAAGTAGGATTTTATAAATAATTAAAAAAAAAAAACAACTCGACAAGTCAACTCTTCCCAACCCGAAAATAAAAGGTTAGCTTGAGTTGGATTGAGTTGTGAACTCTTTTCGGGTTGTTCGGTTCACCAATCCAACTAACCTAAAAATTTTGTCTGAACGACTTCTCCAATCCAACTCAACCTTTAGAACTCCTGCGCAATATTAAAAATTATTTATTTACGAAATTGGTTTAAATGAGAGAATGGTAACACGTATGTTAAAATCAATTTTGAAATGTAATAAGCATTAAATATAAAGCCAAAAATGTATAAATTAATATATATTTTACTAATACTCAAAGGGTCTGCTACTACGAGAGTCAATAAATTTTCTTTAAATTTTCCTCTTAAAAAAATTTGAGGATGTATCATTATTCATACATGGCAGGTTTTAGATTCTTTGCCTTTTGTCCACAGCTGAAATTTCCTTTCCCTTTAGAAACTCCAAAACTAAACAAAAATTATAAATTATGATAATAACTTACAGATTAGGCAGGTGATCTTCCACCTTCCCTTTGTGAAGCAAACATGCCTCTTTTCAGTACACATTTAAAAGGAACAAAAGAAACCAAACCCGGAAACCAGCAACATCAAGTCTCCTCTCAGCTACCGACGACTTCCGTGGTGGAGGTTGATTGTGATGCTTGGTTTTGAGGTCGAGACTCCGGTGCTTGCAACCGAAGCACTCGAATCTCCTCCGGGTGCGCTGCGTGCTCGAAGAGTCGGTTCATTCGCTCAAGCAACTGAGCAGCTTTTCGCTTTCCTCTGTCAGTGCCATTGCGTGCCAAATCTATCAATGAACTTATCACTCCAAGATCTCTGGCCTCTACTAGGTGTTGCTCGTCTCCTGAGCAAAGGTGCACGAGAACTGCAGCTGCATTCTCTCTGTTCCTCGGTGATCCTGTACCGATAACATCGACCAAAACCGGTACCGCCTTTGCAGATCCGATGGCAGCTTTCCCTTCGGAATGGCTGGCGAGTATTGCTAAGATGGCTAAGGCTTCATCCACCATTCCTGTTCCAGGTTCAGTGAGAAGCTGCATCAAGGTTGGAACAACGCCAGCTCTTACTGCCTTTCCCTTGTTTCCTTGGTAGATGCACAAGTTGAAAAGAGCAGTTGCAGCATCTTTCTTACCTCTTTGTGTGCCTTCACTGAGCAGCGTGACGAGCGGCGGGATAGCTCCGGAGGCACCGATTCGAACTTTATTTTCATCCACCACTGAAAGGCTGAAAAGAGTGGCTGCAGCATTCTCCCGAGCTTCCATGCTCCCCTTCTTGAGAACGAGAACAATACCAGGAACTGCCCCAGAGGAAATGATGCTTCCCTTGTTGTCCTCACATATAGAGAGGTTAAGAAGTGCTGTCACAGCATGCTCTTGAACACGGGAGTCGGGAGTTGAAAGAAGGCCGACAAGGAGAGGTATTGCACCAGCCTCAGCTATAGCAACGCGATTGTCTGCATTCCGTTTCGCAAGAAGTCGGATCTCACCAGCTGCAGATCGTTGATCTTCAGGATTTCCAGATGCAAGTTTGCAAAGAAGAATATCAATCTTTGTGCGTTCAGCAGGTGAGCAAGAGGACGAGCTTCTACACGGTCGAGCACTACTGGGTCGTTTTGGTGGTTCGATACCATTAGCCTCACACCACTGGGCTATAAGGCTACGCAACACATAATTTGGTGTAAGAGTAGTGCTTGAAAGTTTCTGTTGTGTCTTCGGACATGTCCCATGCCCGGATTCAAGCCACTTCTCAATGCAGGAACGTTCATAGGTCTACAGCAAAGAAAATTTAAATACATTATCAGCACAAGAGCAACGGCTGCTAAGGCATCAGACAAATGTAAAAGGCTTAACATGTCACATATTTCAGTAAAAAAATATAAGCATGAATAATATGGTAAATCAGCAAGCAACACTAACTCATAGACTTGCAATAAAGTACGTAATCCTATCTGAAACTAAGCATTAAAACTACTCCAGCACGAGGATGAAAGTTGAAACATAATCGGCTCCAACTTTAGGACGTTATGTGTCACAATCGCACTTTTACAGGCAACACTCCCATGTTGCCTGGACAAGTATGATCGTGACACTATGCACCTAAAATATCTCAATCTTATATTGTTTTTTTACCTATCTACTCGTATCTGAAAGTATGAGGATGTCATGCAAATAACTGAGCCGGTGATAAGTAAAGTGAAGGCAGAGACTGTAACGTGGAAATTATTTGTTATCAACGAGAAAACACAAATGCTCAAGTACCTGTCCAGTTGAGACAATGACAGGATCTCTCATCAACTCCAGGGATATGGGGCAGCGAAAATCATCTGGTATAATTGGGGCCTTGTTATTTTTCTCATTGGATATTTGTCCACTACAACTTGCTGGAGAATTCTTTTCTCTACCAGGATCGTCCATTTCAAGGTTCTCCGATTGCACGAAATCTTTTATTTTCTTCAGCAGCCCTGCCATCTTCTCAATGCTTTGACCTGGATCTCCATCAGTAGCAGTAACCATCTCATGCAAAGCTATTGACTCTTGTGCAAGATCGGATATTCCTAATAACTGTAATTTTTCGGACAGTCTCCTCAGCCGATCTTGATCTATAGAAGAATCATTGTTCGTGTTATAAAGGGCAGAGATATCATCCAATAACTCAGAGTCAGGAACATCGGCCCTGCCTTTGGCTCTTCTGAACTGAGCAAGAACAAGCTCGACCTACATAGAGGATTGTAGATGCGTACATAATTATTTGAAAATATTGATTTCAGGCTTCTAAACGTTATCTAATATCTAGTAGAGATGAACACAAAGGAAGATCTAATCACCACAAAAGGTTCGTCCACATCCTTTGTAACCTTTATATAAGTTCAACTAGTTTAGTACTGCATATATTTCATCTGGATCAATAATATTTTTTAAGTTGCGTTCAATTTCTGGACTTTTAACACACAGTTATTTCTAACTTTGGCTTCAGCACAAAATGCACAGTAAGACATGAAAAAATTGAAAAAAAATTGTATCATCCTAATTCAACAGAAAAAATGAAAACTATAAATATACAACGACAACAATCCCGACGTGAACAAGGGGTTTTCCCCAGGAGAGTTTGTATTTCTCAGCCCTCAGGCAACATCATTTCCTTTGTTAGAAAACAATGTCAACTCGTTCATAGCTCAGCAGTTAGATATAAATGTTTATTAAAGGTTGAGCAATAGTTTTAAGAGTTGAAATTATTAAAGGTTGAGCAATAATTTCATTGAACAACACTTACAGAAATCAATATAAAGATGTTGCAGATGTTCTAAAAATAGGTTGGCTTATTGCAAATACAAGTCTAATGTCATCCTGAAATGATAGTCGATCAAACCGAGCTAGTATTATCACCTAACATGCAGGTACCGTGCCTAGAGACTGTAAATTCAAAGTAAGAAGATGATATAATTTTATTTCTTACCTGCTCTTTAACTTCATCGGATATATCAAGTTTATCGTAGGCTATTCCTTCCAAAGCTTGTTCCAACCGAGCGGTTACCTCATGAAATTTGTTCATAATTTGCTCCCTCTCTATGGCCTAGAATGGATAACAAAATGAAGTTTGATTAAAAGTAGATATGCTAACATATATCTATAATGCTTCAGATGCTCCTTCCTTTTGATTGGAATTAGCTGTAGAACTTTGATGCATCATCTGACTAGAAGTTGGAAGTAATTGTATTGTTGTGGCGATAAAATTTCAATCAGATCTATATGCCTGATGGATAAAATCAATTAAGCTTAGCTTGCTCATTTGGAATTGGATTTAAAACGGAAGTAGTTGAATTATATTCATGAATACAAATAAAGTTTAATTATAGAAAGAACATCTACTGGAAAAGGTCATCTGCAAGTGGAAACAATAAAATGGTAAACTTTTGTAACTCAATTACTTGCCAAATTGACAAGCACACGGAATTTTAAGATTTATATCTCTGCCGTTTCATAATGATGTAAATATTAGGCAAAAATAGAAACGTCAACTGATTTCCTGTCTTCTAAATCTTTCATTCCTAGCACACAAGAATCCGGACTGCACGTAACAGATATATTTTACTGCGTTTTTCAATGTTTAAATTTGCATCGAAAATGTTATTGGCCTATATACACGATAGCCCGGCGACAAGAACGACGATTTTCTACTAAATCAATTCAGCAAACACACAATTCTGGAATGAAGGGAGCCAATGTTCACTCGCTTTCTTCGATCAAGGGAATTAGGAGAAGAGAATATTACAAGAAGATAAAGGATTGCGAGAAGCAATCTTATTAAAAAGAAAAAAGAAGGAGAACAGACAATCAGCTCAAGATATGCAATTCCACAACCGATACACACACGCAATAACTTATGACTGAAAGAAATAAAGACAACAAATAAAACGCGAACTTACCAGGAAAATCTTGCTCCCCTCGCTTCCAAATCTGAGCAACTTCTTAGCCGATTCGAGAGCTTCTTTCAACAATACGAGAGCCTTGAGAGTATCCTCGGGGACTGGCTCTTTGCTATCCCTAATCTCTTCGAACATTGGGATCAAAAGCTTCAATCTCCTGGACAAATTGCAGTACTGCTTCTTGACAGTATGCCTAAAATCCGAGATCCAAGCAATCTCGTTCACTACATCAATCAGGCTCTGAATCAGAGCGCCGTTTTCTTCCTCCATACCACAAAAACTCTCCCAATCAGATCTCACCGTAAAACTCAACTCCAAACAGCAAAAGATCTGCCGAAATCTAACTACAACAGAGATTTTCAAGCTCTCTGCTAGTAGCTTCAGCAGAGACGCTAGGAATGGCAAGTCCGAGAAGTCTCCATTACAGACAGAGAAAGAGGTGGTGATGGTGATGGTGATGGCGGCGATGATGATGAAGAAACAGTGCTGTGAAAAGGAGATTTTGCTTTAACGTTTCTGGCGCGGCTGAGGGAGAGAGAGAGAGAGAGTTTAGAAGGTAGAAGAAGGGCGTGTTTGTGTGGGACTGCAGGGCTGGATTTTGAAACGTTAAATTCTGCCGTTTCCGTTACTTTCGCCGTTAACTGTAACGACACCTAACTGCTGAGGATATGACGACGTCTCTGTTCGACGTGACTCTTTATACTCGGCTCATTCGGCTTGGCTCTCCAACCCCTCCGCTTTTCAACTTTTTTTTTTTTTTCTCGCAATTATAAAAAAATTATTAGGAATTTGTTTTTAAAATACTTCAATTTTTTCAAAAATTACATTATTATTTTTAACTTTCTATAAATATTTTTAATATTAGACTAAAAGTCAATGTATTTCATTATGTCTTTAAAATTTAATCTAAACCACTCCTATTGGGACAGCCAGCTCAGTCGGCATCAGGGGATGCAAAGACGGCGGTTAGTGGCTCGGAGCATATGATGGTTATGAAAGGGTAGACCAATAAATTCAGACAAATGAAATCACCTCAATTTGTCTAAATAATAGAAAATTTATTTTAAAATATTTAGTCAAGATAGTGTCCGCCACACTGTGAGATTAATGTGGACCTTATGACGGTTTTTGTACCGTCTTCCCTCCAAAAGGTATTTACATCGGTCAATGGTCAATACCAAAGTGAACCTTTATTTTCAAAATAGTAAGTGCAAAAAAATGTGTGAATTGAGGGCCTCACGAAAACTTTTAGATTGTCCCCGTAAACAATGATTTTACAACTCTAATCTCAACGGTCGGGTAAATGTAAAAATTTAAATTATATTTATAAATATTTAAAAAAAATATATTTAATATATATATCTAAAAAGAAAGGTATTTTGAAACATATAGGATAGAGATGATATCCAAAGAGAAAGGGAATCATTATTAATCATAGTGCTTGAAAGGCACCTAACAAACTTTCTCAAGTCCAATAGCCTTTATATTATTATTTATTTATTTATGTTATTTATTTATGTTATTTAATTAATAATAATAAAGATAATATAATATAATATTTGAGCTGGACACAGCCATGAATACGCGTAGCCCTCACCCAAGAACCGCGAATAGATACGGTTGGTTCGTGGCTGTGCCTTTGCCAACAATGCTCAACATTGTATTGTCCCACTTACCTTTTCTTTTTAATTTAATTCACTTAATTAATAATAAATAAAATAAAATAAACCTTTAAATTTTAATTTTTAAAAATATTTAAAAGTGTTTTCGAACCATTTAAAAAAAATTTAAGGGTAATAATGTAACGGAATATTTTTAAATATTTTTTCTTTTGTTTTTAAATACTGTAAAAAAGAGAGACAACAACCGGCTCTAAGCAACAGCCAAATGGCAACATCAAACATAAATGACGATTCACCTTGTATGACTCTTCCCTCAAATTTTTTTTGAAGTCATTGGATCATTTTGCTTGTTTGAAGATCTCCTCCCTTCTTCCATTCAACCTCGAAAAATGACCTAAGACCGAAGTGGTTATTTTTTTTTACCATGGTAGACTCGTTCACTTCAAGAGAATCTTTTCTATGATCAGACTTGATAACGAGTCTCTTGACGATGATCTAGAGCTCAGGAGATTAACTCACGACTCCTCGACCACCTGCCCAAATAAATCTTATGAGTGGCACAGTTTTTTTTTTCTTTTTCTATTATTTCCTGCTCCCCTTATTTATTTTTATGGATTATTTTTCACTTTTACAATATATTTTTATTTTATTTATTCTTTTTCCAAATATGATTTTGTTTTTATTTTTTTAATATTATTTATATTTAGAATTGTTTCTTTTCCTTTTATTTCTTTAGGTTATTTTTCAATCATAAGGTTGAAGTATAATTAATTGATTCAAATTAAAATTATAGTTATAAACCATAATTAATAAAATTATTTAATTATTCTATTATAATAATTATTTTATACATATATTTTTTTGAATTTTTTATTATTTTATTAATAAATTATTATAATGGTATAAATTTATAAATATATCTCATTTAATATAATTTACGATAAAAATTTATGATTATAATTTTATTAAAATCTTTATTTGAAGATAATTATTAAGATTTATTATAAAATAAACTCAAAAACCTATATTAAATTTTAATTAGTTAAAATTATTTTAATTATTAAAAGTAAATAATATAATAAATTTGTTGAAAATACTTGGCGATAATTGTTTTTTTGAGACATTTTATTTTGTCCGTCATAAATAAAAATTTTAACCAAACCGTAGTTTGGTTCCTTTGTGGTGGACCACACCCGAACAGAAACGGGGTCCACGTGGAGGGGTGGATAGCGGGTAGTAGAAAATTGGCCGTGAATCAGGCAAATCTGACAATGACATGTGGCCAAATCTGAAGGGACATCCATAAGCTGATTCAGCCGTCGGCTTGGCTCACTTTGCAATCTCCCCTAAGCCGCAAATACCCGAATCAGAGGATGGCGATGGTGGGCCATTATTTTAATATATAATTATTAAACAATGGCTCTTTTTTTAATTAAGAAAAATAAATCAATTTTATTCTTCAATTGGATTTTTAATTAAATAATTATCAAATTTTAATTTATATTACGCTGGATTATATTTAAAATTTAAAATAATATGTCAAATATATTTTGTTTATTTTAATTTTAATTTTAATTAAGATAAGCTTTGATTAAAATATGGGTTTTCAATGAAAATGAAAAATGGAGAATATTTGGCAAAATTAAAACGTTCACGGGACTAAAAGAAAATAAATAAAAAAATTCAGGTTGCGGGACCGGAGGTGGGGACCACAGAATTATTTATTATTTAATTTTAAAAAATAATGAGGGAAATAAAAGTGGGTCCACGTGGCACGAAAACTGCGGCACATGGTCGACGTGTATTAACGGCGTCGTATTATGGGAGTTGAGAAATGAAAGCAATTTTATATCCACCGTCGTCGGAGTGAGCCCCACGAAAACGGTACAAGTGATCCGCCGCCATTGGAGCTCGCCCATTCTGAATTTAATTTTTAGTATTAATGTACATACTTTTTTTAAAAAATATTAGAAATATTTAAATTTTAATGAAATTGTTCTATTCCGTATTCCATGGTCTCGACATTCAGCTATATCTCCTAAGATACGGGTTTTTCCAGCATGTTTTATCCTCATTCACCCAATATAGGATAGCGTCGAACAAAACACGTTTAATTTAGAGTTTATATGATTAAGCCCAGAAAAAAATAAAAAATACACATTGTTGGTGTCGGTAATAACTTTCATTTTTTATAAGTCTTTCTTACATATCATATGCTTAAAATCGCTCTCATTCGAATACAGTCTCAATTCATTCATGTATCTCGTTTACCCCTCCTAGTCCAAACCTCACCATTGAGGAGCTTAGAGTTGAATGGGCTCTCTAAGCCCAATCCTTGTTTGAAAGATGGGTTTAGAAAGCCCACTAAGCCCAAAGGTTTTTTTCCTTCTAATTAATTACTTTTTTAAATATTTTAATTACAATAATAATATTTTAGAAAAATAAGCTATTATTTGTCTTTTTTTTTTTTTTGAAAATTAGAGAGTATTTTTGAGATTTTAAAAAAAATTAAAGGTTTTTTTATTTATGAATATTTTTTAGACGGATATTGTTGTAGCAAATTAAGTGGACATAATTGACTTAGACAAGACATTATTGTTGCAAATTAGAACTAAAAAAAGAACCAGAAAACTGTCTCAAATTTTGTTATGTTATTAGGTTAAGATTGAGCTTAACAAGTTACACCTCGCGGCTGCCGGAGAAGACGTAAAAAATGTATCTAACCGATGTGAGATCTCGCAGAATTCCATTTTGACAAAGAATGAGAGAGGAAACAGGGAGAGATTTCTTCTAAAACGCGTAAAAAAAATGTTTTGTTCTCCTCCCTAACCGATGTGAGATCTCGCAGAATTGCTCCAGGCAAAGCACGCTTAACTATGAAGTTCCTAAGATTGAGTCACCAAAAAAGAAGGTGCACCTTGTTGGTACAGGGAGTAACTTTCATTTTTTTAAAGTCTTTCTTAGTCATCATATCTTCAGAGTATTGTTCTCATTCAACAATTGACTTTATTGTTGGTTTTGTTGGATGACTTGTTTGTTGTATGAAGACACATGTCTTATGTCCCCTACATGTGTTGTGTTGTATGATTGTTTGACATGTATTATGTTATGATATATGTTATGTTGCGTACAAGTTATGCTATCTCTTATCAGTAATACCATGAAATGATTATGTTATCGATGTTGTATGATGCATGTACCTCCATGTGCCACACTATGTAAACTACGTTAATAACTATGCCTTATGCCTATGAGACATTAGAAAACCATGTATATTAATCATGAATAATATGACAAGTATCATGTTTGTATGTATCATAGGAGTGCTATGTCAAGAAAAGAATAGAGGTATGACTAGCGTTATAAGTATATACGATGTTTGATGCTATAGGATCTCACACATTTTGTATATCACGTGCAATAGAAAACCATGTATGTTCGCTATGATCTTATGTGGGACCTTTCCCTCTGTGGCATCTAGTAGCGTGAGTTTGTACTAGCTTAACTAGCCAGACCTAGACCTACGTATGTAAGCCCACTTAGTGGGCCCATGTGCGTGCGTGTGGGTCATGTATATAAAAGTACTACACATCCAACCGTGCCTGAACTAGAAAGTAGAGTCGGAAAACCATAATGTATTTATGAAAAGATAGGTCACACCATGATTACTTGTGTTTGCATTTCTCGACTTCAACAGAGGGGTTACTTAGTCTTTTTACATACTCAAGTCACATACTACTTTCTTTTCAGGTAAGATAAGGTACCCGTGTACGGATGACGATATCACTGTGAAAGGCATGAAAGAGAAGTTGGGGTAGTTGCTTCAAGCTGCATGATTAACGTTGATGTTCTTATGATTGAGTCAATGAAAGGTGGGTTGTAGCTGTCAATTCTCCCTACTCGAGTTATATGCTATTAAAGTTGTTGTTGCTACCTATTCGATCATAACTTATAACATTACTTTCTCGAAAATTTAAACGGTGTATTTAAAAAATAAAGGTAAAAAAAACAAAATACCATGAAGGGGGGACCCACTTGGATTGTGTTGGATTTCACCTCATGTTAGGGGCAAAATTGATAGCTTCAAAGATTGAAGGGCCACAATACTTTGTTATCCATTCCCTTTTCTTTTCCTTTTGGTCCCTCATTTCTTTCTAAATTTCCAATTTTACCATTTATTTAGTCAACTATATTCTCATGATGCCCCTCTCCATTATTGCCTCTTTTGACTCCCACGATACCATATTTTCATGCATTTTAACTCTACTTTGCTATCCCGACACAAACTGGATGTGTATTACTTCTTTACACACGGTCTATGTAAGCATGCATGGACCCACCAGACGAGCATATACGTACTTCTTGGCTTGCTCTTTAGCTAGCCTATGTTCACGTTGTCGGAACCGTTGTCGGAACCATAGAGGGAAAGGAGCCTGCATAATATCATGGCAAAACATAGATATTGTAATGTATGTGTCGATACTCATCATGACGAGGATATCTTGATGCATATGACATACAAAATGCATGAGGTCTCGTAGTATCAATTCATGTCATATACGTATGATCCAGATGGTACCCCGATTCTTTCGAAGCCGTTTGTGACGTAATTAGAACCTGAAAAAGGTCATAACTTAGCCATTATTTTGAAGAATTAGATATTTTTAGCACTATTTAGAATTGATATTGGAATAGTAAGTGATGATAACTTTATGGTTAGGCTCTAAGCTCACAATCGGGCTGAGCTTAAGGGACAATCAGCTAAGAAAAACTTAGGAACATCAACTTAGGCCAAAAGGGTAAGTGAGGTTCTTTTGGAATGTCGAAGGTCTAGGTTGGATGAATTGATTGATTCATGATTCTTAATGTGGGATATCATCATATTGTATGTCACACGAGCATAAATTACTTCTTCAGTATGTTACATATCGACGCAAACACCATATTATTATATGCACTTCTTTTTTCTATTGATTTTTCATAACGTGCGTGTGTGCTAGCCCACAGTTGAGCCTAGAGGGTATGTTAACGAGGACACCCAGTGGGTTCATGCAGATGTCTGTAAACCGTGTAAAGAAGTACTATGCATCTATTCTTACCCGACAAAAAAATAGAGTTCAAAAAATAGTCAAGAAAATTAAGTTCCATTAGCCATGAAACATGTTGTATATGATTGCAATTTTCAATCCGAAAAATGGAATCACTTACTAAGTATGAATAATAAAAATAAAAATAAAATAATGTGATGGCATATAATTGCCTCCAATGCACATGCTTCATGATTTTGCATCCCATCTCCGACCATCATGTCCCTATCTCCTACAATCATCATCAATTAAATACAAATAATTAAATAAATAAATAAAAGAAATCAAATAGTTGAGCTGACCTAATAAATTCAGCATTGAGTAGACGAAACAGTGAACTAAGCTAACATACTCGGTTAACAATTTTATGAGATCGTGTACTGATTGGAGACGACGATACATAACGAGCTAAAGTAAACAATATCTGCTAACGATGAGTTTGAATTTTGTTACAAATGGTATCAGAGTTAGATATCGACTAGTGAGCTATCGAAAACGCTAGATTCCGAAAAGGGTAAATGGTTGAAAATTTAAATAATATAATAAAATTGTTAAAATAAATAAAATTATAATAATATTTGGTTAGATCTTGAGCGTTGATCTTGTGAGGTCAAAGAGAATAAAACGTCAAGTTGGGTTAAATCAGAACCGTCCGTGAAGGTGAGCCCAGATAATATCATGCTGTCATCCACTTTAGGTTATGGTGGGGTCATTCACGTGTGATTGAATAGACTTAGTTCATGTGATGAGACATTTCGTAGACTATTTTGAAATTTATATTTATTATAAATAAATAAATTAAATTAATTTTTTGTATGCTAAAAATAAAGAATCAGAATTTCAATATTAATGACCCTAGAAGTTGTGAAATCAATGTGACATTAATTTTACATTTTCCAAAATTAATTATTTTTCTAAATTTTGATTGGATAAAATAAAAAATTTCAATTGACCTTACACGAACATTAAAAATATTTGACATTCGATGAAACATCAAATGTAAAGTTTAAGGATAATTTTATCAATTTAGCTAGAAACGAACTAAACGACTCAACCCTGAATCCCCAATCGAATCGAACAGAACACCTAACAACACGACTCTGAATCACCAACTGATCTGAAGAAAACACCTAATGACTCAACCCTGAATCATCAACCGAACCGAACAGAACAGGTAATGGCTTAACCCTAAATCACGAACTGAACCAAATAGAACACTTAACGACTCAACCTTGAATAATCAATCGAACCGAACAGAACACGTAATGGCTCAACCCTAAATCACCAACTGAACCAAATAGAACACTTAACGACTCAACACTGAATCATCAACCGAACCGAATAAAACATGTAACGGCTCAACCCTAAATCACCCAACCAAATCAAATAGAACACTTAACGACTCAACCCTGAATCATCAACCGAACTGAATAGAACATGTAACGGCTCAACCCTAAATCACCCAACCAAATCAAATAAAACACCTAACAACTCAACCCTGAATCACTGAACATAACCGAACAGAACATCTAACGACTCAACCTTGAATCACCAACTGAACCAAACAGAACACCTAACGACTCAACCCTGAATCACCAATCGAACCAAACAAAACACTTAACAACTCAACCCTCAATCACCAATTGAATTGAACAGAACTTTTTACAACTCAACCCTAAATCACCAACCGAATCGAACAGAACACCTAACAACTCAACTTTGAATCACCAATCGAACCAAATAGAACACCTAACGACTCAACTCTGAATTACTAACCAAACCGAACCGAACCTCCAACTCAACTAGTATACATCTTAAAAGGAGAGTATGATTGACTCGGGTTGACTTAAATTTCCTACAACTGGCTTGAATTATTAGAAACATTTTAAGAAGAGTGTTGATTTATGGAGATAATCTTCCATCTTAATAGCAATTTCATTAAAATCAAATTGTAACAAGATCATATCGCACGACATATTTCGAATCTGGTTCGAAATCGAAATATGAATGAAAATTACCTGAGCTCATCTCTGGAGATTGGGTGTAGAGATTAGAGCCATGAAATCTCTGTTTTGGAAGAAAGGATCTGTGCCACAGGCAAGGAAATCCCCTGTTCTTCCACCATTTATGCTTCTAAGAAATCTGCAAATCCAAAATTGAAACAAACCCAGATCCCCAAAATCATTATCAACTCTTTTAATTTACACCAGAGACAGCCATGGAAATCAACAGAACAGTTGCAGGAACAGGAAAATTGGCTTGCTCATAAAATGGGAGAAAGAAGAAGAAGAAGAAGAAGAAGAAGAAGACCCGCAACATGAAAGCAATTATCACGGGGAAAAATCAATACAATGCTATACAACAACTACAGAGAGCAATGAAGAAATTCAGCCCGCTATTAGCGACGGCAACAGATCGGATTTCCTCACCATACCCAGGTGGAGATGAAAGATGCAATGGCGGTCCAGTAGATTCCGGCGACATGGCCATTGAATCAGGCGGCTGAGCACTGGACACAATTTCATTACCAGGCTGGGTTGTCATCATCGGACTATTCCCGAAAATCTCCCTCGGTAATAACACCTCCGAAACCCCAAAAATAGCGACCGGATTCTGATCGATCACCGTCTGAGTCACCGATGCTTGAACAATCCCTGTATTGATCCCAACCGAGCCATTCACTCGCGAAATGTTAAGCGTGAAGCTACCAGCGCCCATGTCCTCGGTGGCCAGAGTCGGCTGTACAGGGTTCACAATGGATTCCAAAGATCCAAGAGGGTAATAAGAATGAAGCACGTGAAATTTCAACACAACCGCCTTCTTATCCGCCGACAGAGACTGGAGGCTCACCGTCCCCGGAAGGTCGGAAAACGCCGTGTCAGTGGGAACAAAAAGCGTAATCCCAGCGCCGCCTTCATCGGCCTCAAACTCCTCAACGACACCAGAAGCAGAGAGCATAGAGGCAGCGACATTAAAATTATGACCATCGATCAAAGCTCTAGTGATATTCAACCCCAACGGCGGGCGAGTCTCGGAGGCCATGAGATCAAATCCGTAGGGGACAAGGAGAGCATTAACGGCGAAGATACTGACATTGTAGGGAAGATTCTTGAGTAGAGTGAGAACAGTAGCATTGGAGGAGGAGAAAGGAACAGGGGAATGGAGCGAGACGATGCCATCGAGAGGGTTGCGAGTGATGTTGAGGGAGCCGAAATCGCTGGTGGCACGGCCGGTGGTTTGGAAGAGAGTGGTGACGAGCTTGCCGGAAGGGGAGATGTGACGGAGGTCGTAAGGGGAGAGGTATTGGAGGAGGACGTGGTAGCGGAGGAGATCGGCGAGGGAGGATGGAGGGATGCGGCGGGTGAGATCGGAGGAGGCGTCGAGGTAGGAGTTGGGGACGGCGAGGAGAGTGAGGGAGGTGCGGTGGTTGAGATCTGAGAGAATGGAGGAGGCGGAGAGAAGGGCGGCGAAATGGGAGAGGTCGGGGAAGGAGGAGAGGAGGGAAGAGATGTTTAGGGCAAGGATTGGGGAAGGAGGAGAGGACAGGAGGAGGAAATAGAGGAAAATGATAGGGGTAAAATGGGAAATGCGAGTGCCCATTTTCCCTTCTGTGAAGAGGAAGACTGAGAGGAGAGAAAGACGTGAAGGGTAATGGCGAAGAGCTTTTCAGACAAACGAAGCTGAAGGCTTGGGGAATGAGAGCGTGTGGTGGCGGAGTATCAATGACGATGCGGATATTTGTTTTTTATTTTTTTATTTTTTTATTTAATAAGTCTTTTTTTTTTTAAATATAATTTTTAAAAATTCAAATTTTAATATTGTACTTACAAAAAATCATTTATTTACTAAATAAGTATAATAAATTAATTTTGCACTTTTAATTTTATATTTATAGATTAAAAAAAACGATATTAATCCTGAAATGTGAGATCCTACCTAATAAGGGTGTGAAAACATCTCTCTAATCGTGAAGGTGACGGTGATACGTAACGAGCCAAAGTGGGCAGTAGACGAATTTTAAAATTGTGAGGCTAACGGCAATACGTAACAGGTTAAAGCGATGGACGTGGACTCTAACAAGACGAGTTTTAGGTTTGTTGAGAAAATGAAATATTGTTAGTTAAGTAATAAAATTTATGGTGTCAATGAATTAATAAAGACAAATTTTCATTTGCTCGTAGAGTTCTACCATAAAAGACATTCAATTCCTCGAATTAGAGCTCACGTAATCCACCTTTCTTTTCTACCAAATTTTGGACTACGTTTTCAAAGTTGAATGTGACGGAAGTATAACAGCCAAAGTTCACCGCTATAAGATATTGTCCACTTTGGCCCATTACGTATCATCGTCAACCTTACAATTTAAACGCGTTTGCTAAAGAGAAATTTCCACACCCTTATAAGGAATGCTTTGTTCCCCTTCTCAACCGATTGGGATCTTACAATCCACCCCTCTTAGAGGCCTAGTATCCTCGCTGACACACCGCTCGGTGTCTAGCTCTGATACTGTTTGTAACAGCCCAAGTCTATCACTAACAAATATTGTCCGTTTTGACCCATTACGTATCATCGTCAATCTAAAAGTTTAGGAAGACCTTCAAATTCCTTGCACTTTGGACTCTTTTTTAAGCCTATCTTTGTGGCTTATTTAATCCTATTTTAGTTTGGGCCTTAAAAAGGCACTCACATGATGAGGCCTTTTACATGTATTTTAAGCTTATTGTTGAGGCCCATATGTCTCAATAACCGACCATCGAATGCACCAGCTACACCTAACGTGAGGAATAGATTCATGCATAACACTAAATAGGGAGCCACCAAATGCACCCGCTTCACCTAATATGAAGAATAGATTCATGAGCATGTTGTGCTCAACCTGGAATACAATCATAAAGTTAAAAATACCATAGATTCCTAAAGACACAGTTAAAACAGCTTCATTGACCAATTGAGTAAATCGAAAAAATAGCAGTAACAATTTGATTTTAGGATTCAAAGACGAGAAATCCATTCATATATTAAATAAAAGGAACGTCATTTTCCAATCTCGTTGATTTATACATATATTTCATGCCGTCTCCTTAGGATATACATAAATTCATTTTAGGATAAAGTTTAAAAACATGAAATAAAATAAATAATGCAAGTTGAATTTAATATATATATATATATGTTTGGTGGATCCTCCAATAATATATATAATATTAGAAGAATCCAGAAGTTCAACCCATTCTTACAATTTTTATAAAAGAAAATTATTTATTATTGAATTAGTAATAACAAACTTAGTTTAATTCATTATTAAACACATTGGGAATTGTTTTAATATATAGTTTTCATTTTTTTAATAGAACTTCTATTAAAAAATTATAAAATAAATTTAATAATATTTCATTAACAAAAAAATATATA
>NC_036657.1:7402053-7427754 GCF_002806865.2 Cucurbita pepo subsp. pepo
GCTCGATTAAATTTACATATGTCGAGCTGGGATTAAACAAATAACTCGAGATTTTAAAACGCATCCACTAACGAGAGGTTTTTACACCCTAATAAATAATGGTTCGTTCCCCTCTCCAACGTGTCCACTGGAGAGAATCATCGAGTCAGTTTAGCCATTTCGTTAAGATTCAGTTTACATAATCTTTACGTGTATGTATATACGATATTTTTCATTAAAACGTGTTCGTAATGTTTGCAGAACCATCACAGGCACCATCCTGAAGAAGTAAGTGATAATTTTGAGTAGTTTTCTTTTAGAAACATCATAAAAGCATCAAGAAATTGAACTTATAAACAATAAACCATGCAGGGATGGGTGCAGCTGTGGGAGTGGCTGCTCATGTGACCCATGCAACTGCTAAGTGAACAAGATGCCCAAACGACAACAACAAAGCTTCTTATCCATAGAATAAACAGAATTTGGTGTTCTTTTTCTTGTTCTTTTTCTTGAAATGTGTAGTGTGAAGTGAAGTGTGTGATGTTGCTTTGTTGTGTGGGTGGGCAATTGGGGTTCATATCAGCTCATCAAAGTTTCTATGTGTGTTTGAATTTATGTTTTATATCAATATTTGTTTCGTGTTGTAGCTTTCGTGTTCTTTTTTTTGTCTCTTAATCCGTTTATGAATTTAGTTTTTGTAGTTTCAAGCTGTGGGACGAGCTAAACTTCTCTTTATCGTTCGTTGCTTATTCTTCGATAGAAGGCTCTTAATATTCATTACCAATTTAAACATAGCTCAACTAACTAAAACATTTACATTCTCTGACGAAAAGGTCAAGAAAATGCAAACACATGCAACATGAATGAGACATATCATTTAAAATTGTATTCTCTTAGGTGGCCTTTAGTCCGGGAAAGTTGGATGTGTAGTACCTCTCCATACACGATTCATATGTGCGAGCGTGGGCCCACAAGGCGGGCTCGCACACCCCCTAGGCCTACTAGTCGAGTTAGCCCCTTTGGACTGTAGTTGGACACCCGAAGGTACAACGCCCGTTGTACACCATGCCAAGCATGTGGGTCATTTTAGTGCATCTGTACTCATCATAAATGGGAAGTATCTCGATGCATATAAACATACAATTACGTCGAAGTCCCCATACTTATTCCTCACAAATTACACTCGTTAATATGCATACATAAATCATTTGGATACATATCATAGCATGTCATAACGTGTCATTGCCAAACATATTCATAATACATCATAGCATCTCATAACATAACTGATCGTAACATGAATTGACATTTCATTTATAACACAACGTTATTTAGCGTATCATAAAGCAATACATATCATATCATCATACATCAAATATATCACAAATATGACACGTTCAAGACTACTAGACACATATGATCATATATAAACAAATTCTTCCAACAAATCGATAATAGATTTACTTACTTGGTTGGCCTAAGCTGAAACTACTACGACCTATTGGCTCGGTAAGAACTCTAACTAATTTAAAATAGTTAAAAGATATCTTAAATACGAACTTATCAGACCCAAATCGAATCATACCCTTCAGGTGGGGACCACTATGATTAATAAACTTCAATGGCCATAAATCTAAAATTTTAAAAAAGAGAAAGACCAAGTCAACACATGATCGACACCTAACCATATAATTTAATTTAATTTAATTATAAATCTAGTTTTTTAAAACTTGCAAGTTTGTATCTGAACTAACTTCCAATTTTATATTTAATAAATTTTTTAATTTTTTTTAAAGAATTATCTGATTAAATGATATAATAAATTTTATGTCTAATAAAATAATTATAGTACTAAAATTTATTTTATTTTAAAAATATTAAATTACAATTTTTTTTAATATTTAATATATTTTTTTAATATTAAATTATTACTTATACCAACTATATGCATAATTAAGCTGGTTGTCATTTCTTAAGGATTTTCCTAAAATACATGTAAATAAAAACAAAACATGTTGGAAACACTCGTATTTGGTCTTTATAAGATATAATAATTAATAATATGAATTAAATAAGGGAGAGGGTTTCCATCTTATGACTTTGGGAATTATTTAAATTAAACAAAGAGGTTCATAAGAGATAACGAAGTGTAGGTAGGAACCGTCCACGTGTACGGTGGATAATCAACACCAATTGGGTCCTCAAGAGCTCTATATAAACAGGAAACTTTTGATACTCAAAAACCAGAAAAACAATGGCTTCTGGCTGCAAATGTGGTGATAATTGCTCCTGTGGAGATAGCTGCAATTGCCTCTCTGGGTCTCTCTCTCTCTGTCTATATATATTTTTTTGTTAACCGTGCTCGACACGGTAGAACGAGCTTTATTATATGCATAGTCGTTTGTTCATATAAGTTTAAACGAGGAAATTAGAGAGAAGAACGAGAACGTGATTGTGTTCGTCGTTTCTTCTTCGCTTTGTGATTCGAATATATAATCATCCTCTTCTTTGTTTTTTATCTTTACAGGACCGTTAAAGAGACTACCTCCCTAATCAACATGTACGTAAATAGTTATGCGTTAAAATATAGATGAAAATAGTACGATAGTAATAGAAATTTTTTGTTTGGTATCGTGTGCAGGAACGACGGGTGCGACTGCTGCGACAGCAGCTGCTCGTGTGACGGGTGTGGCTGCTGCTGATGAGCGAGCTAGCTGGAGAGGAGATGGATGAAGCCCTTAAACAACAAAGCTTGTGAAATGGAATAAAGTTATGGATCAATATGCAAAGTTCATCTGTTTTTGCTTCTTTGTTTTGTACTTTGTTTGAGTCTATGATGGCTGCTTGAAATCTAGTGTGAAGAATTATGTAAGTGCTTTGTTGTGGGCTGTGGGTGCCTTGTTTTATATATCAAGATTGAGTTTGAATAACTTGAACTTACAAAGTCAAACCTATATTTAGATCGTCGGTTTTTGTAGCTCAACATGGCTATGAACAATCCCGACTTCTACAAACTCACTGAATCGACTTCTACAAACTCACTGAATCAACAAGCCCGTTTCAAACCCCTTTTAAAAGTTTACACCCGCTAAGGCTCAATTCAATTTTTTGAATTAAGACCCGGGAAGTGAATTAAAAAATGCTCCGCTCACGTTTTCCAAAACATCTCTCACACGGGACTCAAGATTTGAACTTACGTCGACGTTGTCCACGAAGTCCAAATCTTCCCTGACAGACTTGGTCAAGACAAATTAACATCATCATACATTAACAACAGAAAAGAAACATCACTTTCTTAAAAGTTTAAGCAATAAATTTGTTCCGTAAAACATTAAACTAAAGCTACGATTACAGCCTCAAGAACACATGTGGCTCTGATTGATGAAGAAAGAAGATATTTCTATCACTCTCTACTCTTTTTCCTTCATGTTTTTAAGGCTGCAACTCTACGAGAGACTAGTTATTCTGCAAAAAACTGAAAAGGTTTAGACTGAACATGATTCCATCGTCTTCAATCACCATACCTTCTTCTCAAGAGACATGAAAGTGCCTGGAAACCTCGGCGCTCAAGTAAGGTAGTTTATGAACTCTGCTGCAGTCGCAACAGCCCCTCCTGTAATTGCATCGATAACAATTTTGTCCCGGTTGCTGTTGCTCGCTGCCGATACCATAGCCCCCGTCAAAGCACCTCCAATCATGGCATTTTTCTGAAACAAGCTCAAACATTTAGATCCCAACACAATCAACCTATTGGTGATATGCCCGATTAGAAACCATGTAACAGTTCAAGCTCACTACTAGCCGATATTGTCCTCTTTGAACTTTCCCAAAGAGATTCCACTCAAGATTTTTAAAAGGCGTTTGCTAGGGAAGGTTTCCACACTCTCATAGAGAATGCTTCGTTCTCTCACATTTAACCCCCTTTCAGGACCCAGCGTAGCATAATCAATGACGTCACTCGTGTTCTAGGATGTTACAATATCTACTAGCGGTGGGCTTAGACTGTTACACTACATACTTCAGGGGAATTCTTGTTTGAAATAATACAGACAACTAAGGCCCCAGTTCTACAACCAGAAAGAAGCATTGATTCTCTTGTTGTAAAGATACAATCATTTTAATCAGAGGACTATTGTAAGTAACATTGATAATATATCTAGGATCTCGAGAAATTTTGTATCTGGGTTTGTATTTTCTTCTCCAATCTAGGATCAATACATTCTACAAGGTGAACCAACAATCCAGAACAGTAATGAGAGGCAGAAAATCAAACAGGACTTCGAAAATATTCCCAAATAAACACAGAGAACCGGAAGCAAAATCTAACAGAATTACTTGAACTTGATTTAAAGGATGAGTTTGAATTTATGGCAAAACATACCCAATCTCTTCTGCCGCGAATCCTTTCTACCCCGTACTCCATACCGACGTAAACTCCGGCCACGGTTCCTGCGTTCAAACAGAAAAAAATCCTTTACCCATCATTTCAAATGAAATATCACCATTGTTTCTGAAATTATGGCCAGATTTTCTAATCTCATAAGCTTAACTTCCAAGAACAATGAACCAAAAGCAAAATCTCATCAAATTGACTGAGGTTTACAGATGCTGAAACTCATTCACTAAGCTAAGTACTTCATTGAGGAGTAATGCGATCTATACTTACCCCAGTATGCACCTTCTTTACACATTTTCTTCAACTGCAATAGAAGCTAAGATTTATTAGCCGAATAGATCAAAAGACCATAAAGAATCTATCTGTTTCCTAATTACGCACTTTATGAACATTCTCAGAATGAAAATTTCAGCAATCAAAAGCCATAAACAACCAGACTCCACAAGTTGAGGCACGAAGCAAGAGACACTAACCGTGTTTTCAAAATTGTGACTAGAAATCGTTCCTGAAAAAACAAAACAACGCCATAAACCACTGCAGAAAGGAGGAAACCAATTTCTAGAACATGATACGCATCAACCAAAACCTTTTCTAACGACATGATACGCATCCTCGGCAGCCGCTCGGGTAGCCGCGACCTAGAAAGAAGAAACAGAACAGAACGCATTTAGATTATAGACGGAGCAAACGAAGAACAGAAAGAAAAATTCAGAAAAAACAAATTGAAACATACGGATCCGATCTTCAAGAAGCCATCAACGGTGAGGTTGAGGAAGGGGTTGCCCATGTCGATGACGACGTCGACCTTGGGCGTGGATAAGGAACCGACGAAGCCGGTGCGAGGCATGGTGTTGTTGTACAGACTGTGTGAGAGCGAGGGGATTGAATGTGGAGGATGGCGCTGAATGGATCCTTGAAGCTACAGAACAAGGAATTTGGCGCTCCAGATGGTTTGATTTTGTTGGGAGTGATTTTGTACTTGAATTTGGATTGTTCTTCTGTTCACCGTTGATTTGGCCTTTTTGTTGCGTGCCCCGAGGCGACACCTCCGACCCCGCCACTCTTGGCCGTTGGATGTTTCCTCATCCCATTACAATTTTCAGCCGTCCATATCTTTCCTTCAATTACAATTTTAGTATACCACTTTTATTTTTTTTATTTATTTAAAATTACATCTACACAATAAATAAATAAATATAAATAAATAAATATATATATATATAGGGCGAGATGTTCACGAGGTAGAGTGTGGACGGGGAATGCCCTTTTTCAATCCTCTACGAAATTCTCTATTTATTTTTTGGGGGATCGGGTCGAGACGTGAAATTGAGTGAGGACAATAATAAATAATATAGTTTTCGTCTCTGACCTCATTTAGCTAATTGATTCTTGTCTTTGACCCTATTTAGCTTATGGGAAACAATCAGTTCAAGTCGAGACGAGAGATTGAGCTAGGACAAGAACAAATAATATGTTCCTCGTTTATGACCCCATTTAACTAATTGAAAAAAATCAGTTCCGATCGAGACTAGAAATTGAGCTAGGACAAGAATAAATAATATAATTCTTGTAGGGACGTCTTTTTCATCTTTAATCTTTTAAGTATTTATTTAATTCTTAAATTTTACAAAATATCTTAAAATTTTTAATTTTGTGTAAAATAAATTTTCTGTCTCAGACACAAAATTAAAAAATTTAAAATTTTATTTAAAATTTTAAAGTTTAAAACTCCACAAAATTGAAAACACATTTAAAAATTTAGAATTTTTTAATTAAAAATATAGGTAAGTGAGCAGATTCGATTATGATTAAATAAAAATTAGGTTAAAATTAAAAAAAAAAATAGAATAAGAAATAAAAATTAAAGGAAGATTCCTTGCTTTAATGTTGGAGTGATTTCATAAATATTCCTTTCTTAACCTATGGGACTTCGTTCATATAAAAGTTGGTGGGAAAAAAAATGAAAGATAAAAAATATTTAATAAGAAATAAATAATAATTAAAAACTTAAAAAAAATAAAAATAATATTAATAGTAAATATTTAATGGAATTACTCTTTTCGATGGCACAACTACCAATTTTCAATTAATATAAGAATGGTCGAGGTGTGCAAAAAAACACGATCAACTCAACTTTAAATTATGAACTTATTTTGATTAGATTTGATTGGTTCTTGAGTTCCCTTAAAACTAAATTGAGTTGAAACGAACCAACTTGAATACTTAGTCTATAGAACAGGGGGGCGGGAATTCTTCCTCGAAGTGTTGCAGCCGTAGAAGCCAAGGACACAGACCAAGTTGGCCCAAATTGGCCTTGACTTCACAAACCTCCGTGGGTCCGTTGATGTCTTTGAGGGGTTCCATCATGAAAGATGGTCTCTTCCTCTTCCGCTCCACATCAAACTAGAGACGTCTATGTTACTTGTGAGGTCGGGGCACTCTGAGGACTCGCTCTAAATGGAAAGGGATTCTTAGGAACTTCCCATCTATATATATATAATTTTTTACTATATTAAGAAAATAAATAAAAAGTTTATATTGAAGTAACTAATTTTTTTAAAAGAATAATAAATGGAAAATTTTGAAATTGAAATCAAATTAGAATCAAATCCAAATCCATAAATTTAAGGGAGATATTTGGATAAAGTATGTTTGGTTGGTCGAGTCATTTATCAAATTTTAATTTTAAAAAAATAAATAGTGAATAAATCAAATATCAATTTATTTATTTTCAAACATTAAATTACGATTTACTATTCAATTTTAAAATACATTTTAAAAAATTACCCTCAAAATATTTTTTTAATTGTTTAGAAAAAAAATAGTTGGAAAAGAATTATGAAATAAAATTAAAATAAATATACGTATATAAATTATAAAATAATAATAAATTTGAGTCAGTTATGAACCAAATTAATTTTAGGTAAATCAATTCATAGAAATCATAGAAATTTTTATTCATTTGATCCGAATATCCAATCTAACCGTAGTAAATATTTTATTCAATAAAAAAATATAGCAGTAAATTCCTTTTGATATGCTCTTGGACAGATGAACTCGGTAAAACAGCACTAAAAAAAAAGTCACTTCTGTAATAAGGTAAATCTGCTTCTCTCCCGAACCTCGATAAATGAGCTTCTTTCTTCTTCTAGGTCATCATAAGAAACCGCCATTTTTTAGAAACACTAACTATCCCTTTTCTGCGTCTAATTTGGATGCCTCTACTTTCAACAAGTTTCTGATCGGGATCGTGGAACTCTTGCTCGAGAAGTAAGTAATTTGGTCCTTGTTTGGTCATAATTCTTCATCCAACCCTCAACTTTTAGAATGATAACTAGGGTTTAACCAATTACGAATTATTATTCTCCGATACAACACGAACCAAACAGCGACACAGAGGGCAACGACTCTTGATCCCCAACCACTGATCGATACAAATCTTATGGAAATAATGACCACAACGATCAAGAACTCCGCAAATCTCATCCTCTTCAAACCCTTCAATGCAAATGGCGCAACCGTCATCGGAATCGGCTTCCTCTGTCGTCTTGATGTCTTTGTAAGCGACCTTCATGACAATGGAGGCGGCTTCTTCCTCCGCCGTGTTTGGTCGAGGAGCTGCTGCTGCTATCGACGACTGTCGCCGCATAACCTCGGCCCGAAAACGAGCGAAGAGTCGCGTTGCATGGTTTGGTTGCTCAACATCGAGGGCTCTAGTTTGATACTGCATGAGGCGGTTGTGATAGCAACGAAACATGAAGATCGGCAAGAACACAATGATAGCAATGGCGCTCAATACTATGAGACCCATCAGCTCGTGGGACATATTGAGACTCATAGATGCCGTTGGATTTAGGAATGTTGCTGAAATCGTAGATATATATATATATCTTATCTCGGAATTTCAAATCCTTTTAGGATTTGGAATTGGCGTATTAATTTGCACAAATAATTTTTGATAATTTATGGTTTAAGATAAGATAGGATTTTATCTACTTTGAAATTTGAATTTGTGGCGGTACATCTCAAGCCCACTGCGAGTAGATATTGTCATTGTTGGAGCCCACTGCTAGTAAATATTGTCATTGTTGGGCTTATATTCTCCTTGTTGGAGCCCACTGCTAGTAAATATTGTCATTGTTGGGCTTAAATTGTCTTTGTTAGAGCCCAATGCTAGTAGATATTGTCATTGTTGGGCTTAAATTGTCTTTGTTGGAGCCCAGTGCTAGTAGATATTGTCATTGTTGGGCTTATATTGTCCTTGTTGGAGCCCACTGCTAATAAATATTGTCATTGTTGGGCTTATATTGTCCTTTTGGAGTAGTAGATATTGTCCTTGTTGGACTTATATTGTCCTTGTTGGAGTCCACTGCTAGTAGATATTGTCATTGTTGGGCTTATATTGTCTTTGTTAGAGTCTGCTAGTAGATATTGTCATTGTTGGGCTTATATTGTCCTTGGAGCCCACCGCTAGTAGATATTGTCATTGTTGGGCTTATATTGTCCTTTTGGAGTCTGCTGCTAGTAGATATTGTCATTGTTGGACTTATATTGTCCTTGTTGGAGTCCATTCCTAGTAGATATTGTCAATTGTTGGATTTCTTGGGTTTGTTGGGCTTTCCCTCGTGTACTTATCCTCAAGGTTTTAAAACACGTCTATGTTGTGCACGTAAATGGACTTTTGAACCATCATCGAATTTCAATTGATTTCTGGGTCACTCGAAATTTAACTCGTAAACTTCGTCTTCATGACTCATTTTCCAAAATTTTCGAACTTTTCTCTCTTTGCAAATCGGTTCCTCCAACAATCACTCGCATGTCTCCGACAACCTTTTATTTTTCGACCACACATATGAAACCTAAATAACATCAACAACCCGCGCGAGACATTTGTATATTTCCCCTCTAACCTTCGACATCCTAATACAGAGATTTGTTCATCTTTCGTTGAGCTTCTAACCACAACCTTCTGCACTCACAAGTTTGTCGGTTTTTTGTGATGCTGAGCATAAACGGAAATACTTGGATGGTTTGAGAGGATGAAACCGTAAGGTTATGTAGATGGTTTACCAATTTTTCTCCCGTAAAATCGACGACTCATTAAAAATCACAAGATCAAAAGTCGAATTTAATAGTTCTTAAAAGGTCTCAATTATTTTCTATAGCTCAACGTTAAATATGAAGAAAAAAATTTTAATTTGGAGAATTAATTTTTTAAAGTATTTTAGTTTTGAGCATTAACTTTGTTATTGATTTTTTCGGATTTTGTTTTTTTATTTATTTTAATTATCAGTTTAATTATTATTTAATTTTGGTGGAAGGGAATTTTAATCGAATTTATTATCATAGATACACACCTAATTTTTATTTAAATTTGGTGTTTTCCTTTTCCTAATCATATATATTCAAATTAGCCTGATTTAATAAAATTAACTTTATTCCAAAAAAATAATAATAATAAAAACTTCAAATTTAACTTACCTAAAAATATTTTCACATTAAAAATGTATAAATTTCCTTGCCCTAAAATTTCAATATACAAATTAGGTTAAATATTAAAGTAATTTGATTTTATTAGAATTATATCTTTAACTTTTAAGATTCAGGTTCATATGACTCAGATAACTTAATAAATTTAGATTATCAAACCAAATTCATAAGAATTGGATCGATATTTGATTTGAGATAATAATCGGTGCATTTTTCATCGAATTATGATCAAATTAATCAGATTCCGAATAATGTTCTGAAAATCGAATCATGATAAGATAAAGATAATATGAGTGATTAAATGGGAGTAGAGAGTAAACTCATTTTCAGCACTAAAAATTTGAAAAGAATGAGTCAATAAAGTGGATCCATAAACAACTACAACACAAACAAACTAAGATTCTCTGAACTAACAAATCAATCAGTTTTGATATTTCAAAATCATGATCCAAACTCAAACAGTTTGTTTCGATTCAAAAAAGGCTAATGATGAACAATGAACAATGAACAATGAACAAATTATACACAATTACGAACAAAAAAAAAAAACAAAAACAAAAAAATCTAAATCGCAAATAAATAAAAGAATGTTTCAAGAGCGATGAGCAAAAATGAAACGAACATGAACAGGGGAACGACAGAGAGGACAATGGCGTTCATTACGAAGCCATTGATCGATGCAAAATCGATGAAAAACGTGTTTGCATTTTGGAAGCATTCGACAAATCTCACCTTCTACGAATTCATCTAAGCAAATCGAACAATCCGCATTTTTCCCTACCATTCCTCGCTCTCCGTACTGAAACAGCCTCGTCGAAATCACCGCCGTCGCTCCTCCTCGATCCTCTCCAGAAGATCCTACCGCCGCCGTAGCCGCCGACCTTCCGCCTTCGATATCTCGGCTTCGATTCCAGTATTTATGTTCGTAATAGGTGTAAATGAAGTACATGATCGTCACCGCTAGAATCAACAGTCCGGCGAAATTTAGGAAGTCGAGATCCACAGTTGATAGAACGTCGACGGATAACTCCGGTGAAGGTGGCGGAGACATGGTTGTTATAGCCTATCGAGGAGATTGCCGCCTCTGGTTTTCACTGCCGCCGGAAAGATTCTGAGAAAATTTCCTGATCTTTTTCATTTGTTTTTAGTGATACGAATGAGATTCTTAGCATTCATCAGAGGTCTTCCTTCTATTGGGCTTCATTCATAACCAGAGCCCATCTTGTGGGCCCATTCCAAGCCCAGTATCTGTAAGGGTATTTATGTAATTATATAATTATATAATTTAAAACATATATATATATACACGTATAAATTCTTATTTAAGGGTATTTATATCATTATTTATTATACCATTTATGAAAAATCTTTAGAAAAAAAAAAATAATATCTCATTTTAAAAAAAATAAAAAGATCAATATTTTGAAAATAAATAATTTAATTTTAAAATATAATATATTTTTAAAACTAACTACAAATAAATTAAACTTTATCATAAAATATAAACTTCATCTTAAAACATTGTCATAAATTTACGTGTTTCAAAACATCTTTAAAACGACATAACGAAATATTAAATGAAACAAATAAGTATTAAAATTAAAAACATCATATTCTAACATAAGTTTAAGTACATGCATGTGTATGACTGTTGGATAATGAAAATCCTACATTGACTAATTTATGGAATGATCGATCATGCGTTTATAATCAAAGAATGATTGGCATGAGGCGTTTTGGGGAAGCCCAAAGCAAAGTCATGAGAGCTTATACTCAAAGTGGACAATATCATATCATCGTGGAGAGCCGTGTTCGTCTAACAATTTGCTATCCTCCGCGGACAAGCAAACCGCGACAGAATTTACCTCCATGAAAAGGATGATTCATTCGGATCGACATGAGAGAAATAGGTTGACCTCCTTGCTTCTCTCATGAGACAATGGAGGACGGGTGCCAATAGTTCATCTACTGGTGCCAACAAAAGGACTCACAGAGCCGAGATCACCCTTCATTGCTGGTAAGACCAGGAATCAATTAATTATTTTTTTTCAAATTTATAAAGAAAAAACGTTTGAAAATTCAAGATTTTGGAAGGTTCTGAGACCGCCGTACGACTTTCAACGNAATTAATTATTTTTTTTCAAATTTATAAAGAAAAAACGTTTGAAAATTCCAGATTTTGGAAGGTTCTGAGACCGCCGTACGACTTTCAACGCCGATGGGAATCATATTCCAATTCTATTATGCCTAAACTTTTTTTAATGTATAAACACATTTATTCCAAATGAAACTTTCCGAATTCCCTTTTTTTTCGCATAAAAACATTGAAAATCAATCAAATCTTCATCTTCCCCGTCTTCCCCATCTCCTCCGCCGCTGCCGGAATGTTTCAACTAACGATGAGGATAACAATCGCAAGCGGCTTCATGTTGGTGGCGGTGGTTTGTGCTCTAATGATTGCGTTTATGTTCATTTTTCATTATTTTTACCTTCAACCCCGCCGACAGATCCAAACCAGAGTCCACGACTCAGAATCAAACTATAACTCGCGAGGAGCACGGCGGCAGACAGAAGAAGATTCCCCGGCCGCCGCAGTGACGATCGGAGCTGCGCGATATGCATGGAGTGATTGAGAATTCCGGCCATTTTTCCGACTGTGCCGCCGCCGTGAAAATTAAGCGTAGAGGGAATATTTTTCATTGTTATTCAACTCCTCCAAGCTTTACATTAATTGAGTTTTGTATGTAAATTATAAAAAATAAAAAAAACACCAAATCTCACTTTTGTTTCAAATTAATAAAACACCGCCACACCAACCACCGCAATACATGCGAGCGCCACCGCCCCGATCATTCTACTGGTTATCGCCGCCGATTTTTCCGTTAACTTTTCTTCATCGAACGGGTAGCTGCAGGTCTCATAACCTGTAAATTCCATTGAAATGTTAACCGGAATTTAAAGGGAAGAAGAAGAAGAAGAAAATCTTACTGGGGTCGGCGGCGGCGAGGAGGGCGGTGTTGTTAAAGTCGCAGTTGAAATCATGGCGGCCGGCGGACTGAAAGTAAGCGTTCATGGCGTACGAAGCATGTGACCGGACCGTATTCGGATTGTAGCAGGACCCGCCGGCTTCTATGGGCCCACACTCCACTCCGCTGCTACACACGTAGTCAATATTCTTCTGCAACGCTTCATCTGNTCCGCTGCTACACACGTAGTCAATATTCTTCTGCAACGCTTCATCTGACACGTCCGTTTTCGGCACGCACCACTTCCTCCCCACATCCGACGGTTCTGGTGCCTGTGCGTTCGGAGACGTGGGCCCCATTGACTGTTACATTAAAATCAACGGTTTAGATCGTCTGGAATTCATTAAAAAATAAACAAACNTGACACGTCCGTTTTCGGCACGCACCACTTCCTCCCCACATCCAACGGTTCTGGTGCCTGTGCGTTCGGAGACGTGGGCCCCATTGACTGTTACATTAAAATCAACGGTTAAGATCGTCTGGAATTCATTAAAAAATAAACAAACATAGAAACGAAAGAAAAGAAAAGCAAATTGACTATATTGCCATGATAAAAAGAATAAAATGGAGGGTAGTTCCGTCCAAACAGAAAAAGAACACGTGGCTTTTGCGTTCTTGGACAGCTGGCTTGCTACGACTCCTACGCGTCCATTTTTTATTGGTTAGCAAAACAACAAGCTTACAGGTAGAGCAATAAACCAATTAGGAATTAACACGTGTACTACGCGTGTGCTTGATGTACATTTACTAGAGTGCCCCCTCCGTATTCGGACCTCAGTCCGGTAAAGGCTGTATGGGTTTTTTCTANTGTACTACGCGTGTGCTTGATGTACATTTACTAGAGTGCCCCCGCCGTCTTCGGACCTCAATCCGGTAAAGGCTGTATGGGTATTTTCTGCAAGGAGAAGCGGTTTACCGGTTGGTTCAGGAGGATGCCGACGTCGTAGACCGGAGTTAGATCGGGTTTGAATAGGCCGTAGTTCCTCTCAGAAGCCGACGGTTTGAGATTCTCGTTGAAAAGAGCGAAGACGTAAGTTTCGAAGGTTCTGTTCGGCATCAATGGCGTTCCGATACCGGAGTTGACAAGCTTAACGAGATTCCGGTTGTACGAAATGGCGTTCTCCATGCTCACGCCGGGTTGATTTGGGTCGCCGGCGGAGGGCCAACCAGTCTCCGCCACCACGATGTCCACGTCGCCGTAACCGAGCTTCTTCATCGCCGAGTAAACCGCATCCAGCTGCGCGTCGAACATGTTCGTGTAGTGCATTCCAGTGACGTTGTCGAAAACCCCGGCGTTGGGCTTGAACAGCGCGAAGTCCAGCGTCGCCGGTCTGAAACTAAAAAAGGGGTACGGATTCACCATGAACGGCGTCTTGGTCCGACGGTGAAACTCGAGGATCGGAGCAAATATGACACGGTCGTACCCCCGCCGGAACCGCCCGTTACTCGGCGGCTCCGACGCCGACAAAATGCCCAAGGAATGAGGGGTTGAAACCTTAATATCAGAGATATTCGCGAGCCTCAGAGCGGAATGTAAAGCCTTCATCGCCGGGAGCATATGCGCTATGAGATTCTTGTCGGAAGTGGCGAGAATCTCATTCCCGACGGCGATGTAGTTGATCAGAGTGTTGGGGTAAAACGGAAGAACGTTAATGGCGACCCAAGACTGAGCGGCGGGGAGTTTGGCGAGGGTTGGAATGTCACCGTTAACGACGGAAATAGTAAGGGCAATGCCGGTGCCGGCGAAGGCACGAAGGATATCGGGATTGGCGTCAAAGATCTTGACGNGTTTGGCGAGGGTTGGAATGTCACCGTTAACGACGGAAATAGTGAGGGCGATGCCGGTGCCGGCGAAGGCACGAAGGATATCGGGATTGGCGTCAAAGATCTTGACGCGATCGATGGAGGTTTGGGATTTGAGGAAGGCAGCGACCTGGGACGGCGGAGGGAGGTTGTCGGCAACCGTGCCATAGTTGACGCCGATGGAGTAGGCGGCGGAGTTAAGTCGGAAGAAGAGAGAGAAGAGGCTGAGAAGGAGAGGGAAAAATGGAGAGGAAGCCATGGGAGAGTGAAAAGTGGAACAGAGAAGTTACAGAGGGGCGGTTTTTGAATCAAGGAAGAAGAGACGTGGCCCCCACGCATCGAGGGATTCGTTTGGGCCCTTCATCGGCCCATTGATGAATAAAAATGGGCTTTGAAGCCCAATTATGAATTATGAATTTTTGTAACGTTGAAGTTGGGCCAGGCCCATAATAAATGGAGAGAAGTAAAAGAAAAGTGGCGGTTTTTGAATCGTTTTAAGAGAACGAGAAAGGATGACGAGAGGTGGGCCCCACGCGTCTAGGGATTCTCTTGGGCCCACTAAGNCCCATAATAAATGGAGAGAAGTAAAAGAAAAGTGGCGGTTTTTTAATCGTTTTAAGAGAAGGAGAAAGGATGACGAGAGGTGGGCCCCACGCGTCTAGGGATTCTCTTGGGCCCACTAAGGGCCCATTTATGACTAAATATTTGGGCTGTTATCAAATGAATAAAGTAAACGGGCTTTAGGCCCAATGAGGAATTTTGAATTTTTGTAACGTTGAAGTTGGGCCAGGCCCATAATAAAAGTGGGAGCCGCAATAAATAATCCCCCCGTCTTCTAACGTTCACTTTCCCTGTTTGCTTCTTCGTCTTCGTCTTGCAAAGCCCCGACCCACATGTCTGCTTTCGGAACTTCGATATCGGACCCCGACTGGCCCCGCCGAGATCCGACCCGATTCAACTTGCCTTTCTCCAACCACCTTCCGCCGGACCCTCTCCTCGACGCCGGCTCCTTCATCGACTCCTCCGCCGCCCGATGTGGAACCCTTCCTTCTTCCCCTAACCACTCCCGAGATCTTGACCTGAATCATCGCAAGAAGGCGGAGACCTCTTCCACTCTCCGATCTCCATTCCGCGATGACTCTCTCAACGCTGGAAATGGAGATTCTCCCGCAACTAAGAAGCTCTCGGGCTCCAGAGGGACTGACGCGTCTCCGAAATCCGCTTCGTCCGAGAAGCCTAATTGGTTGCCGCCGGGCTGGATTATGGAAGATAGAGTTCGCACCTCTGGTGCTACAGCTGGAACAGTCGATAAGGTGAATTGATTCCTTCTCTTTTGACTAGTATCATTTCGATGTTGAATTTTGAGTTCCTTTTCTTGACTGGCGTTCTTGAGTTTTGGAAGATCGTGTTCAAAGTGGAGATGAGTCAGTTTTGGTAATTGTTCGACCATGCAAGCAATATTCTGTTCCATGGCTCTGGTTACTGAACTTCTCTATGCAATTTAATGTCCGATGATAGAACAGGGCTTTACCGTCGCTGGAATTTTTTTTCTTCTACTCTAGCCGTTGGACTCTTGGTTTAGAATTTCTACCAGTCAGGAATGATTTTTCGGATGAAAACATGAACCAATTAGAGAAATTATCATTGTTTACTGAAAATGATCTTTTGTTTTTGCTTCGAGGAGTTGGTTGTAGTAGCATTCCCTAGTCGATTGTTCTCTCATCAGTTATGGGAAAGAAGAACTGTATCAAGTAGTAAAGGGTTTAGTAATTACTTCTGGAATGTGATCATCCGAAAAATGAATCACTACCTAAATTCTCTGTCGTATTGATGGGGATTGCAGTTTTAGTTACCTGATTGGGAATTTTGAAGTTCCGTAGGAACAAGTAAACTACAAGAATTCATTTCCTTCCTCTCTAAATTTGTTTAGGGAATTCATTTTTCATTTATTTGGTATAGTATTTAAGTATGTCCATGATTTCGAGTGAGTTCATCTGACAATCCGAGTGATTCCGTCGTGCAGTTACGATATCGAACTTTCTTAGTCCTTTTCTCTGGATGGTGAACAAGCCTCGACGAACTTTGATATAGACTTAGGTGCTTCTTTGGATTTTGGAACTCTAGCTACTTACCATTTATATGAAATCAATTAGCATAACAGAGCTTGGTTGATTAGGATGGAGACTATCATTGGAAAAAGAATAACAAAAACCTCCACTGTTATGTTAGCCTGTTCATAAATGATGAGGTTCAAATTGTAGGATAGTATTTGGAACTGCCCAAGCCCACCGCTAGCAAATACTGTCTCTTTAGCCCGTTACGTATCATTGTCAGCCTCACGATTTAAAACGCGTCTACTAGGTAGAGGTTTCCATACCCTTATAAGAAATGTTTTGTTCCCTTCTCTAACCAATGTGGGATCTCACAATCCACCCCCTTAGGGCCCAACGTCTTGCTGGAACACCGCTCGGTGTTTGCTTTGATACCATTTGTAACAACCCAAGCTCCTGCTAGCAAATATTGTCCGCTTTGGCCCGTTACTTATCACCTTTATAAGGAATGTTTCGTTTCCTTCTCCAACCAATATGGGATCTCACCTCTGTATGCATGAGGGTGTACAGAGGTGAATAGCTCTTGACTCCATACTTGGACTGTTGCTTGGTGCTTGATATATGATGCTTCACTAAGAATCATGTTTGAGATGGATTATACCTTAACTTTGTATTCATATATAGCTCTGTTTAAAAGCACATTGACATTGTCAATAGACAAAACAAATGCAAGCAATTAAGTACGGTCACAAGTACCATTTAGCATTTAATGATTGACTACGAGTTCGAGTGTCGTTTGAATTGAGTGTTCTTTTTTTTTTTTCATGTCATGTTGAATTAGTTGGGAGCATGCTTGGGCCCATTTATTTCTTGAGATTCCCCTTTCTTATTATCCTGCTTTACATATTTATTAAACAAACAAACAGTAGAGAATGTCAAAGGAATCTAATCCATCCTCATGTTTCTTGCAGTACTACTTTGACCCAGTTTCAGGTCGTCGATTCCGGTCTAAGATTGAGGTTCTTTACTTTCTGGAAACAGGAACATTAAGGAAACGTAAGAAATCGTTAGATGGTAATGGGACGGTGAGTCGAAAGCTAACATTCCTTCTTTTGCACCCAATGGGATATTCAGACCTTCTCATACGTTTTATCGCTTCGATTTACAATTGCAGTCTGCTGACGGCCCCGAAGAACCCAAGAACAAAAAATCTTCCAACAATGCTAAATCTGCTCCTTTAAACTTTGATTTCTTCAATGTGCCTGAAAAGGTTGAGTGGGTTCTCACAGACCCTTCTCAGGAGGCTTGGACGCCGTTCATCAACAACGAGAAAGTACCCCAATCTACTAAACGCGAATGGGTAGCAGCATTTAAACTCCTCAGCCGATCAAAAGCTTGAGGTTTGAAGGCAATTTCATCCCTTTTGGACACTGTTTGGGATACCCATTCAGGTCAGAACCGTCCTCCCTCCCTCTAATGGCTTCCTATCTCCAATTCTTTTGGTCTTTTTTTTGGATGGAGCAGGTGAGGTTGAGGGGGAAGTGTTGTCAAAACCAGATTTGGTTAGAAAAAAAACATGAATCTATCGAACTGACTATGTCTTGGACTGTGAAGAAGTGATCAATTTGTGTAGACGAGGGGCGGCTGAGTTCATTATGAATCAAATGTATTTGAACGAGGAGCTATTTCATTTTGGTTCTTATGGTATTGCTCTTCATTTTGATATAGATCTGGATTTGTTTTATGATTCAATGTTCATAATTTTGTGGTGATAATTTTGATGTTGTTCGTAAGTTAATTCCCTTTTTTTTTTTAAATAAAGTTTGAGGAAAGATTCATTTTGCTTACTGTTCTTGTAAATCTTAACCTTAGATTTTCAATTTCACCCAATTAACTCCTAAACTCTTGATTAAGGGTGTAATTAATACTCTTAATTAAGGTAACATTCCTTTTAAGAGTTGAGTTAATTTGTCGCAAGGGGTTTGATCATTTATTAGCGTGCTAACTGGACCTAGAGTGCTTGAAAACTTATCACTCTCTCGTAAGATGTTGAGACCGTGTCATATTACACGAAACTTTCGCTTATTCTATAATGTTGTCACCTAGCAGCCCACCTAGAAGAGCCACTCACTCTTAGCCCACCTAAAAGAGCGTATGAAAACTTATTACTCATTCGTAAGAGCGTTGAGGCTATGACATGTTGCACAAAGCTCTTGCTTTCTTTATAGTGTTATCACACAGCAGCCCACCTAGAAGCGCCGCTCGTTCTTAACCCACCTAAAAGAATGCATGAAAACTTATCACTACCTCGTAAAGGTGTTGAGGCCATGACATGTTACATGACGCTGTTGTTTATTCTATAATGTTTTCACACAACAACCTACCTAGAAAAGTCACTCGCTCTCAGCCAAAAGAGTGCGTGAAAACTTATCACTCCCTCGTAAAGGCATTGAGGCCATGACATGTTACACGAACCTGTCGCATACTCTATAATGTTTTCGCACAGCAGCCCACCTAGAAAAACCACTCGCTCTCAGCTAAAAGAGCGCGTGAAAACTTATCACTCCCTCGTAAAGGCGTTGAGACCATGACATGTTACATGAAACTGTTGCTTACTCTATAATGTTATCACACAACAACCTACCTAGATGAACGCATGAAAACTTATCACTCCCTCGTAAGGACGTTGAGACCATGACATATTACACAAAACTACCGCTTTCTCTATAGTGTTCTCACATAGTAACCCATCTAGAAGAGCGCATGAAAACTTATCATTCCGTCATAAGGGTATTGAGACCATGACATATTTACACAAAAATGGTGTTGTCACACAGCAGCCCACCTAAAAAAGCCACTCGTTCTGTGGTGTTGTTGCCTTAGATAAGCATGTCCACCTATTACTTCCGATCAACCGTCCACTCGAAGGACCGAACATAGATTAAAACAAAATAAAAATTTGTATTTTGACAAATATAATTTTACTTATAAATATGTTTTTTTTTTTAAATTAAAAAAAAAATGTTGGGTAAAACCTACTATATAATATATTACCATTAATTCACTTCATATAAAATGTCAACAGAGTTGGTCAATCTTTTTGGCCATTCTCATAATCTCCAATTCAATCACCTAAATTGGTCCTTTTATTTTCATTTCAATAATCTAAACTTTTTGACTCTTTCCATGTTTTTTTAGAACAATATTTATTTATTTATCTATTTTTCAATATATATTGAAAATGGTAACATATTCCAATAATTTATTTTTACCGGTTGACTTTTACTAGTTCAAAGGAGTAATTATCTCTCGATTTATCACAAACGAAAACAATTTTACCAGCTTTGAAAATAATTACCATTAATGTTATTTTCGTATAGCAATATTTTTTTAAAAGGAATTTCTACTTTTTTAATTATGGATTAACGCGTTTCAATCAAAATAAAATTGCAATATTAATGTTTATTTGTGTTCAAAATAAAAGCAAAAGGACTTCAAAATGCAATATAAAAGTAAAAATAAAATAAAATAAAGGGGAAAAAAAAGGGAAAAAGGGTTTTAAAAAGTATTATTCTTTTCAACCAATTAATGATTATTTGAGGAAATACCCAAAACTTTAAATAATAATAATAAATAATAATAATATTATTATTATTAAATAAATAATTTTTGTATTTTGTTTTTCTTTTGGTGGGTGGGGGATGGAAAAGACATTTATGTTGACTTTTGTCCTGCTTGAAACCTTATCAACAACGTTAGGTATGCTTTGTTTGTATGTTTTTTTTTTTTTTTTAATAATTATTTAATGATATTTGCAAATATTGGAAAATGTATTTATGAAAAATTAGTCAAATCCAATAAATCATATTTGAAAAAAAAGAAGTCTAATTAGTCAACTATCGAGTAATTTAATATTTGAAAATAATTCAATTCTATAAAAGAGAGGTATATAAATGAATGAGAGGAATTTTAAAGATAAGATAGCTAAGAAAGACTTAAAAAAAATTTAAAGTCAGCTGCTTATACCAATAAGGTGCACCTTCTTTTTCGATGGCTTAATTCTAGGGACTTCGTGATTAAACGTGCTTTACTTCGAGCAATTCTATGTTAGGTTATCTCTTAGAAATATTCCTAAGATGCATGTGAGTGAGGACAAATTATGTTTGAAGGGCTCGTGTTGGTCTGTGGGGATAGCCTTCACTTTTAAGAAGTGAGGAGTATGTAACGTGACCATGTAGTAGGGAATGCAGGAGTGTAACAACCCAGATCCACCGCTATCAAATATTATCTTCGTTGGGCTTTCTCTTTCGGGCTTCCCCTCAAGGCTTTAAAACGCGTCTGCTAACGGAAGGTTTCCACACCCTTATAAATGGTGTTTTGTTCTCCTCCCCAACCAATGTGAGACATCACAATCTACCCCCCTTCGGGGCCTAGTGTCCTTGCTGGCACTCGTTCCTTTCTCCAATCGATGTGGGACCCCCTCCAAATCCACCCCCCTTTGGGGCCAGCATCCTTATTGGCACACTGCCTCGAGTCTACCTTCCTTCGGGTAACAGCGAGAAGGCTGGCACATTGTTCGGTGTCTGACTCTGATACCAATTGTAACGACCCAGATCCACCGTTAGTAGATATTGTTCTCTTTGGGCTTTCCCTTTCGGGTTTCCCAGACGCATTTGAAAGCCTTGAGGGGAAGCCTGAAAGAGAAAGCCCAAATAAAACAATATCTGCTAGCGGTGGGTCTGAGTCGTTACAAGGAGAGTGGTGAGGTCATCCAAATTTTGAATCTTGATCCGAATCTTAGGCGGGTCGTTACAAATTTGGCAGCTAGATGACACAGATCAAGTAGATGGGACCTCATGGCTCATAGCCATTAGACGAAGGTCGGCACGGTCACTTATTTGTTCCCGACAGTGAGGTGATCAAGAGGAAAGTACTAAAAAGGCCCATGAATATCCTTATATAGTGCACCTCGATGGAACAAAGATGTATCAAGATCTAAAGGTATAGTACTAATGATCAGGAATGAAAAGAGATATCGCGGAGTATGTAAGCAAATACCTAACGTGTCATCACAGAAAAAGAGTTACCTTTCACTAATAAAACTCTTTCACTGATAATTTGTAATATTAAATGATTTAAGACTTGGGGTTGGTTGAAATTAATATAGTTAAAACAGTTGTTAAAGACTATTTTCATGATTTTTACCTAAAATGACAAAGATATGTTTGACAATAATAATAATAATAATTAAAGAGCAACTATATAAGTATATGTTTTAATTTTTGTATGGAGAATGAGACAAAGATATTTATGGACATAATAAATTCCCCCAATTATTATTATTATAAGTACATGTTTTTGAAACAAGAATTTTTGTCCCATATGTTTGTGTTACATCATCCATCCAACCATATGACACACCTATTGTTTTGCATTAAATGTTATTCCTAATCCAAATAATGTCTATTTATAATTTTAAAGTATTATATTTTCTAGTTTATTATTTTTATTCTTAAATTTTAGATTTACATTTCTTACAAGAGCGTGAAAATCTCTCCCTAGACGACAATACGTTACAAGTCAAAGCAGACAATATCTACTAGCCGTGGGTTTAGGCTTTTACTTGAAATGATGTTAGTATTGGCCGTGTAATGACGAATTTTCCTTTCGAGCCTTCCCTTCAATGTTTTCACGCCCTTACAATGAATGTTTCGTTCCTCTCTCCAACTAATGTGGGGTCTCACGATCTACCCTCTTGGGAGCCAGTGTTCTCACTAACAGACCGTTTAGTGTCTGGCTCTGATAACATTTGTAACCGCTCAAGCCCACCACTAACACACATTATCCTCTAGATTTAGCTTGAATTTCGGTCGCATTATGCACGTCTTTCATTTAGAGCTAACCCTTTACCGAAAAGTTCAAACTCAAAGATCCCAATTGATACACGTTACGACCCGAAAACCGAGCTAAAGGGGACCCAATCAAATTCAATAATTCCTTACACCCATAACACTAGAGGCTGCTGAATTTGAATACCGTTTTCAATTATTGGATATGCTGTGCTTATAAAGGTTGGTCGGCCGCCTCACAATCACCAATTAATGCCATCCATCAAAATCAAACAAAATTTAAAATAAAATCATTTTAATTGCATTTTACGTCTAAATTTATAATTCCTTCCCTTCTAAAATCTATTTTAATCTTCAAATTTAATAATTATATTCGTTATTATCTCGGTTTCACAAATATTTTTTTACGTAAAACAATCTTAATCTTTAGTTTAACGATCTAAATTTTTGTTGAATCAAGGAAATTAACACCTCTGTATACAAAATTTAGATCAATAAGAAACGTGTCATAATTAGGTTACCTCCTAATATAAAAAAATTTAGAGTCTAGTTCTAAATACAGTCACTCATATGCAATTTATCACACAAATTATTTAAAATTTAAGGGCGAAAATATCAATTTGAGAGCTGAATTTCATTTATTTATAATTTGTTTTTTTATATATCAATTATGTGCGTATTTATAGTCTCCTCACAAAAGAAACCTTCAGCCCTTCAAATGTTTACGAAAGAGAAGTTCTGACCATCATTGATAAGTTTGTAACCTCCCAATACTCTTCAAATACCCACTACAAGAAGAAGTTATTGTGAGATCCGACATCGGTTCGAGAGGGAAGCGAAACATTCCTTATAAGAGTCCTAACATAAATGTTTTAAAATCGTGAGACTGACGACCATACGTAACGGGCCAAAGCGGACAATATCTAACACTCCACTATCCTTCAAATGCCCACTGTTATTTATGGTAGCCCATTTCAAACTTGCAAATGTTGACTTCCAAATCTCCAAATCATCCTTCCTCACTCCACACTCGAGTCAGCTTACAACACATAAAATGGAGGTTAAATTGAGTCTATTCAATCTTATAGATGAATAATGAAAGCTGGCTGAATTTTTTCGTCTTGAATCGTGTAATAGGTCCACTAGAAACTTATGGAACACCGTAATTCTTATTTAAAATTTTTAAGGTTGTAAAATATAATAAAAGTACAAATAAGAATAATTCTTCTTTCTTCTAGATTATCTATATATATATATATATATTTTGACCACAACAATAAAGACTCTGAATATATAATAAACTCGCAAACTTGTATTTTGGCTAAAAAAAAATAAAAATAATAATTAAAAAAATCGTTTAAAAAGTTTCGTTAATACTTAATTTTTTTTAATAATTTATGAATTATACATTCAAAACATATTTTTATTAATTTATTCGTTATTTTTCTTAAACTTTGTGATATGAAGCAAGAGACATCAATCATACAATATACTCCAATGAAGATGTGAAGAAAATATTGTTGAAATTATCACAAGATATTTCAATTCATGCCACATTGAACAAAAATGAAGTTTCATGTTATAAATTTTGGATAGATTACCATTTAAAGTAATTTAAAGTTATTGTATTTCATTATTATATTTTAAGACTTTTATTTACTTTAGGTTACAATTATTTAGGTTAATTATGGTCGAATGTTACACTCTTGAAATGTCCTTAATAGTTTCATTTTGAGGCGATATAAAGACATGTATGTTATATTTGTAAGTAGATTTGGAAAATACAGTAAAAGAAGCGCTTTCCTTTAGCCAATGGCTAACTTTCTTCGCAATTACATGTAGTTTAGGTTGCATGTAGAATTATGCAAGTTCGACATGATCAATGTTGCTTGTGGAGTGATTCGAATCTCAAACAAATGTTTTAGCGTTGAGATATTTGATCAATAAGAATCATTCAAGCTAGACACGATCGATCGCTTTCCTTTAGCCAATGACTAACTTTCTTCGCAATTCTATGTAGTTTAGGTTGCATGTAGAATCATTCAAGTTCGACATGATCAATCTTGCTTGTGGAGTGATTCGAATTTCAAACAAATGTTTTAGCGTTTAGATATTTGATCAATAAGAATCATTCAAGCTAGACACGATCGATCGCTTTCCTTTAGCGAATGACTAACTTTCTTCGCAATTCTATGTAGTTTAGGTTGCATGTAGAATCATTCAAGTTCGACATGATCAATCTTGCTTGTAGAGTGATTCGAATCTCAAACAAGTGTTCTTGCGTTGAGATATTTGATCAACAAGAATCATTCAAGCTAGACACGATCGATCTTGCTTGTAGAGTGATTCGAATCTCAAACAATGTTCTTGCAATGATTTACACGTATCACTTTGATTAAAAAAAATTAGATCATTTAGTTATTTAAAATAAATATCTTATACTAAATTACAAAACAGAACACACGGTTATTAGATGGTAAAGTCAGAGCATTGCAGTGATGAATGATCAGTGATGTTGTCAATTCCATGGGTGGAGAACGTGGGGCCGATGACTGACCTGTGACCGCCATTGTTGCAAGTTTCTCCACCTTCAACCCTCTCCCACTCCGTCATTCTTTATTCTTTCTCACTATCCAACAAATTTTCCTCAATTTTCCCGGTCAAAGTAGTCCCTCAACTCCTTCTCTAATAAATTTTCAAAGATTCCGTCGCAATTCGATTCCACCCTTTTGAATGTTTCTTTCCATTTCCTATATCTGTCTCCTCACCTCCGATTCTCGGCGGGCTCTGCGTCTCTGGACCGAACAAACTGGTAATCGATTTTACTCCCTCCTCTGATCATTGGGTTTTGGGGATTTTCGTGTTCTTCCTGTTTTTGTTCTTGTTTATGCCCTAAGAACATGGATTCTGAATCTGGGTTTGCATTCCAAGTGTTTGTGGACGGTTTTTACTCGTTTTGAGCAATACCCATCTCTCTAAACTTGTGATTCTTCAACTTATTGCTTGAATTTCTTGCTGTAAGCCGCTGAATTCTGTGAGATTTTGGTAACACTGGTAATCGAATTTACCCCCTCCTCTGATCATTGGGTTTTGGGGATTTTTGTGTT